>NW_026042582.1:0-160477 GCF_023856365.1 Brienomyrus brachyistius | reverse complement strand
TATATATATATATATATATATTATATATATATATATATATATATATATAGTTTTTCTGTTTTTTTTTTGCAATAGACAATAAAAATAACGCAGTTCTCCATAAAGGAGGGATGGTGGATGGATATGTATATGCATATATATAAAATAATTGTCACACAACCTGGGTGACATGCCTTGCCTGCTCACCCAATTTTAGTGCACCTTAGTTATCCATACTGACCATCTAGTCTCGATACACCCATATATATATATATATATATATATATATATATATATATATATATATATATATATATATATATTATATATGTACATATATATAGTTTTTTTATTAGCAATAGAAAAGAAAAATAACGCAGTTCTCCGTAAAGGAGGGATGGTGGATGGAATATATATATATATATATACATTTATATGAAAATAATTGTCACACAACCTGGGTGACATGCCTTGCCTGCTCACCCAGTTTTAGTGCACCTTAGTTATCCATAATGACCATCTAGTCTCGATACACCCATAAATATATATGTATATTATATATATATATATATATAAGTTTTTTTTATTTTTTTCGTAATGGACAATAAAAATAACGCAGTTCTCTGTAAAGGAGGGATGGTGGATGGAATATATATATACATATATACATTTATATAAAATAATTGTCACACAACCTGGGTGACATGCCTTGCCTGCTCACCCAGTTTTAGTGCACCTTAGTTATCCATACTGACCATCTAGTCTCGATACACCCATAAATATATATACTGAACAAAAATATAAACGCAACACTCTTGTTTCTGCTCCCATTTTTCATGAGATGGACTTAAAGACCTACAATTCATTCCAGATACACAATATTACCATTTCTCTCAAACATTTCTCACAAATCAGTCTAAATGTGTGATAGTGAGCACTTCTGCTTTGCTGAGATAATCCATCCCACCTCACAGGTGTGCCACATCAAGATGCTGATCTGACATCATGGGTAGTGCACAGGTGTACCTTATACTGCCCACAATAAATGGCCACCCTGGAATGTGCAGTTTTTTGCTTTATTGGGGGTCTGGGACTCAGAACCGGTCAGTATCTGGTGTGACCACCATTTGCCTCATACAATGCAACACATCTTCTTCGCATAGAGTTTATCAGATTGTCAATTGTGGCCTGTGGAATGTTGGTCCACTCCTCTTCAATGGCTGTGCGAAGTTGTTGGATATTAGTGGGAACTGGTACACGCTGTCGTATACGCCGGTCAAGCACATCCAAACATGCTCAACGGGTGACATGTCCGGTGAGTATGCTGGCCATGCAAGAACTGGGACATTTTCAGCTTCCAAGAACTGTGTACAGATCCTTGCAACATGGGGCCGTGCATCATCTGTCTGAGTGGCTGGTCTCAGACGATCTTGGAGGTGAACCTGCTGGATGTGGAGGTCCTGGGCTGGTGTGGTTACACGTGGTCTGCGGTTGTGAGGCCGGTTGGATGTACTGCCATATTCTCTGAAACGCCTTTGGAGACGGCTTATGGTTGAGAAATGAACATTCAATGCACGAGCAACAGATCTGGTTGACATTCCTGCTGTCAGCATGCCAATTGCACGCTCCCTCAATGCTTGTGGCATCTGTGGCATTTTGCTGTGAGACAAAACTGCACATTCCAGGGTGGCCTTTTATTGTGGGCAGTATAAGGTACACCTGTGCACTACCCATGATGTCAGATCAGCATCTTGATGTGGCACACCTGTGAGGTGGGATGGATTATCTCAGCAAAGCAGAAGTGCTCACTATCACACATTTAGACTGATTTGTGAGAAATGTTTGAGAGAAATGGTAATATTGTGTATCTGGAATGAATTGTAGATCTTTAAGTCCATCTCATGAAAAATGGGAGCAAAAACAAAAGTGTTGCGTTTATATTTTTGTTCAGTGTATGTATATGTATACATATAGTTTTTTTTTGTGTTTGTGAAAACGGGTCTTTAATCGGGGAAACGGAGCGGGTAGAGCAGGACGGAACGCAGGCATTGACAAACTACAATGACGGACAGGGAAAACAGGTAAGACCAGGACTTAAAATAGGTCATGACTAATCAAAGTAATCGGGCAAAGCAGGAGACGATCAGGGAAGCACACGTGGGTAATCAGGGGCGTGGCACACACGAGGAGCGGACAAGCCGGGCATATATGTATATCTATATAAAACCTCATTAATGAGGGACAGGGAACAGAACGGACAGACAGAACTGGCACAGGGGAAGGAGCCAGGACAAGACTTGACATAAGACAGGAAAGGCAGAAGAAACAGATCAGAAAGGGGGACACGGAGGGAACAGGCAGGACAAAAGGACCGGGAGTGAACGAAGGGAACATCGGGGAAAGAGGAGCAGAAGCCAGAGGGACGAGGGACAAAGAGAGGAGGGACAGAGACAGGAGGAACAAAGCGAGGGGGAGCAGAGGCAGGAGGGACAAAGACGGGAGGCCAGGGAGAGAAGGAGGGGGAACCAAGAGGAGCCCGAGGGAGACCCAGCGGGCGACGGGAGGCAGCCGGAAGGGCTGCAGGCGGCCGGGAGGCCGGAGCCGGAGGGGCCGAGGAGACGGGGTGAGGGACAGACGCAGGGACGAAGGAGGGAGTCGGAGGGGAGACCAGGGAAGGGGACGAAGGAGCTGGAAGGGACCCTGGCGAGGGCAAGGAGAGAGGGGGAGCCGCAGCAGACGGCGACGTCCTCCGACACGCCAGAGCGGGAGGACCAGCAGGCGAATGAGGAGCCGCCGTCGGGGGGGCCCGCAGGCAACCGATAAGACGCCGGAGGAGGGACCGAGGCAGGGCGACGAGGCCGCGGAGGGGGACCCGCAGACGACAGCCGACCCGGAGGGCCAGGACCCGCAGGTGCCGACCAAGCCCTAGCGCCGGCGAGGGAGGGCGAGCCAGGGGGCTGGGCGGGTGGGACCCCAGCCGTGCGTCTGTGTCCTCTCCCCTTATGGGACACAGACATAAGGACCTGCGGCCGGGGTCGGGCTCGTCGGGGTGAGGGTACCAGAGTCACAGGGGGAGAAGGGACTGGAGTGGGGCCAGGGACTGGAGCTGCAGGCTGCAGAGGGGGCGCCTGCCCGGGAGCTGCAGGCAGGGAAAGCGCCTCGGACGTGGGCGCGGTAGCTGCAGGCAGCGGAGACGGCTGCTCGGGCTCTGGGGCCGCAGGGGGCACTTATTTTATTATATAAAATAAGTGTCACACAACCGGGGTGACATGCCTTGCCTGCTTGTGGGATGAGGAAGACTCAGGGACTGGAAATGGGATTAAAACTGAAGATGTGCTCATTCCTTTGTGTATTTACAAATTTTCCTTCCGTCAGACATGAGGAGTTTGCTGCTATATTTGGCACTAATAGAGATTCTGATGCTGCTATTTTTATTGTCTATTAGTTTGTTATTATTTACAAGTTCTGTTGTGTTTTTGCATTTTTCTCTTCTGGTTAATTAACTGCTGTCTGTTTGCTGTGAAGTATGAGTGTGGTGAGTAAGACTCAGGGACTGGAAGTGGGATTACAACTAAAGATAACATGCTTATTCCTTTTTGTATTGTTTACAAATTTCCTTCCGTCAAACATGAGGAGTTTGCTGCTATATTGTGCACTAACAGAGATTCTGATGCTGCTATTTTTATTGTTTATAAATGTGTTATTGTTTCCAAGTTGAGTATTCAATAAATGCTAAATTGAGAAATTTTGTGTATCGTTTGTTATTATTAGTGTGATATTTTACCATGCAAATAGAGGGGAAAACGTCCAATTATCGGCCAAAAAAAATCAGCAGCATATATCGGCCATCGCCTGACCCTTGACTTGAAAAACCCATATCGGTCGACCTCTAGTAACAGTACATTCTGTCCAATTCATCCATCGAGTTAAGTCACACACCCACTTGAGGGGGCACTCCGGCAGACGTGAGGATGGGGATGTTCTTTCCGCTATAACATCCACTGCAGAAGTACATCTCGCTCCTGTTCACAGGGCTTACTTCAATGATGAAGCAGGGCTGGTTGTCTGGACAAGAAGTTGTCCTGCTGCTGGGTCTCGGTGCCGTTTTTCCACCTAAGCTTGAAGGTGGAAATGTGTTCCAACTTGGTCCCTGGGACTGCAGCATAGCCAAACATCGCGAGCAGCGTCGGCCACACCCACCACCAGAACCATCACACCGTCCTATACACATAAAGAAGAACTAAAACATAGAGTGTTGTGACAATCTATGCGTTAATGTTTGGCAGCATAGGTGATTCATTAAAATTATACCGAAGAATGGAAAATGTGATATTTAGAATATTTTTTGCCATTTAGTAGCTAATTTAAGCACTTACCCAATGCCTCAATTTGTTTTAGGTCAGTAATGTCTGAGCCAAAAGAATGAATGTATGAATTTAATACAATTCACCCACTCCCACCCACACACAAATCTGAAATTCAATTTAAGACACTTCTTAAACATTAGTGCATTAACAAAAAAGGAAAATCTTAAGAGATTCAGTAGGATTTTCTATGTTAGACTTAAGCTAATAGTTCAATAGTTTTTACATATTTCAATATACCAATTTGACTTTAATGTTGAAACAGATGCTAAAACATGGAATAATTTCATAACTAGAGAAACATGTTATTCACAAACACTAGCAAAGGTAGCTTATAGTTAAGCTTACTTAAGTCAGCAAGTCAGGCTACAGTGTGTAAGAATAGTCGTAAACGATAATTTGTCTCAGTCTTACATGACAGAATAAGTAAACAGAAAATATAAAATGGCTGAAACAGCGTCATTAACGCCAGCTACAGTAGAGGCGCAGAAAAGGTGTCATGACTGAAGTATTCCCAAACTCTGGAAGACCGTATGCGAGCCTTTTTTGCCGCGTGTTTCTCCAGAGGCTCCGGAGCTCCGCTGGTTGACACAGCCATGTTGGTTCATGTGCAGGGGGACGAGCGGCAAATTTCTTTTTTGCAGGGTGGTAGGTGATGTCTCATTAATATTTATTAATTTACTTACAAAATGGTGCGGCACTGCATCCAAGCCTGCGGCACTCAGAGTCACAAATACAGTGGAAACCATTTGTAGTAATTACGTCTGTCTGGCTGATTTCCAACTAATTGATATTTGTATATTTATTACATGAATATAAGGTAATATAAGGTAATAGAAGAGGTATTTAATGGTTTTCCATCTGAGGAATTTGCAAAAAACTGCAGTGCATGATGGGTCGGACCTAAAGGCTGCCTTAACGTCCTCATCTGTATGACGACATACATCAAGACTAGGAAGGTGCATAATGTTCATGTCTGGTTGCGTTTGTTGGTCCAGAAAGTAATTCAATTTCGCCATGTAGGTTACGTTCTTAAAAACTGCTTGGATATAGCCCGATTATATGCTGTGGGCCTTTTAATTTCTTTGTTTACCAGGTAGGCTACCTTCTTTAAACTGCGTTTTGTTAGACTACATATTTAGGGAGGTCTTTATAAATTTATAGTAGTCTTCATAAATATGTACATAGTTTAGCCTAACCCAGCCACTTAAGGGAGAAAGCCAGCTCAACTAGGTGTCGGTCCCAAGCCCGGATTAATGGGGAGGGTTGGCGTCAAGAAATAAAGAGACTGTATCTTCACTGCATGACTGATGTCAAAATGTGTGAAATATGTGGTTGTATTAATAAATGCATTAAAGTAGGTTAATGATTCTGTGCTGTCTAAATTGTATAGAAAATTTCTACGTATAGCCAAACAAATCTCCTCCTGTTTGAAAAGGCATAGAAAAAGCAATTTAGCCACTAAAACTTTACAGTTTTTGTGAGGGACAGTCGAATTCTCTCGTTTCTCTCGTCAAGTTTTTTTGTGATCCTGCACCTACACTTTGCCGGCCCCAGGAGGATGGGCTCCCCCTTTGAGTTTGGTCCCTCCCAAGGTTTCTTCCTTCTTGGGAGTTTTTCCATGCTATCGGCGCCTATGGCTTACTCACTGGGGGCTTTGGGTGGGCATGATATAAAGCAAAGCATTTTCCCTCCCAGTTTCCTCCTCTGGTCCACATTGCAGGACCATCAGCCATCAGAAACAGCCAGACGGTCTCCTTCAGCTTCTTTAGTGTCCTTGGAAGCCAAGGCAGTTTTAGGTCTGAGAAGAGGTTTATCAGAAGGACACATATTACGTCGTTTGTCCTGAAATGTAACATGGGGAGGAAAAGTTAAGCGGTTTAGTCAGATTGGAGTCGTTTATTCAGCAGTGGCAGCGCCAGTGACTTAATGCTACAGGTGCTATAGGGGAGTGAGATTATTTAGACCGGGTGCTTTAGCTTTTCAGCTTATGTAGATGGTGTATAGAAGCACACAGCACGATAAGCTACAGCATGGATAAAATAGGATAAAATATGAAATTCTAACGTCTAGCTCACAGAGCCTCTATGTGTACTTTGAAGAAAAAATACACTACAAGTATGCTGTAAAAACCGCAAAAATGTCTTACACAATATACAGATTTTACAGATAGTTAAAGAAAAAATGAAACCAATATTTTGGGGGTGCTGTGGGGGTACTATGGTCATTGGAGGAGGAGCTAGAGCCCCCCCCCCCAAGCTTTTCCTTGGTGCTGCCACTGTTGTTCAGATTAAAAGTAACATTGTCATTAATAAACAGTACTCTGATCAAATTTTTGCATGTACAAACACAATCAAAGTTTAACCACATGTTTAGACACAATTCACACACCTGTTACATTTCCATAATGCTAAGACTCTCTACACTTACTTCATCCACTTTCTTGTTTGGTACACAGTCATTTGATGGATGTGTAAGATCATTACCAGACCGTCTGCTGCAAACTCTACAGTTAATGAATGGCTGCAAAAACACACAGACACACAAAAACAGTATTTAAAGAGTGGTGGGCAATAAATACAGTGAGAGAAGGTGTAGTAAAGATATATCTAATGATTTAAGGCAGAGCTGCTGGAGTGCAGGGTTTAATGACACAGAACAATTTTAGAGGAAAGAGCTTCCAAAGCAGGGTCACCATAAGGCTATATTATACAAAGCAAGTTCATCTAAAAGTATGAACAACAAATCCCGTTTAACTGAACACTGCTCTGTATTAAAATACTGTCCTCCGATCAAGCTAAGTGGTCCTGTAGTTCACTATTTAAAGAGGTAAATTTAAAGGGTAATTCACACTGCACATCTACCCTGCTCTGACCAGGTTTAATTACTGGCTTTCTAATTAAAACAAGAGTTAAGTCCTGCCCTTTCACCACAAAACACCACACTGCCATTTAAGGCTGATTTCAACAATGAGTTTTAGTTAACCTGGCTCGATTGAGTTAACTCTGGGTATGTAAAACCCGCTTTGTAGTACAGCCCACAGGTCTTTAAATAAGGCCAGCTAGGGTTCATAGCTCGAAGCATAATCTACAGGTCACCCCTCAGATGATTAGCATTTGCTTCTGCCTGGTAATCCAGCCTTTAAGCCTGTAAACCTACTAAAATTTGAGAATAAGGTGAAGGAACTGGCTCTTTGAGGCCACCTATGTATTTGTTACTTTATTGTTGGCTAACTTTCCCCCGCAGGGCATCAAAAAAGTTAACATGAACCTAAATTAATTTGCTAACTGATATGTCCAATGCTCACAGTCACAGTGACTCTTTACTTACCCTCTTGTCCATGAAAATACAGTCAGCCCGATGGTCTGTTGCAGTTGACTTTGGACATTTTGTTGCTCTCAAGAGAATCTCAATGTCAATGTATTCACTGCTGATCTAAATCACATAAACACGTTATATACAAAATTGCCTACAACTGTTTTAAAGGCAATATAACAAACAATAATCACCCAAAAAATGGCAAACTGTCACAGACTTGACTGCAGCAGATTCAGAGAGAAACTGTGAGAAGGTAAAATTGACCAGGGCTGAGATATACAACCATCACTTTCATTGTGAAGAGACATTAAGCATCATATGCATTGAAATTAAAACATCAAAATCAATGTGATACTCATTAGTTCAGCTTGCAGATGATGAAAGTTTCACACTTTTGTAAACACTTTCTCAGCAGTTACCTTCGGACGGCCCTGGATGTTATAGAAATTCATGTGCTGACGGGTTCCTTGATGAGCATTTTCGACTGCGAGTTTAATGGCCGTCTTGTGAGTGCAGGGAGACTGTGGTAATCTTGCTGGGCCTCTGTGGAGATAAGCAGAGCTCCATAAGCCAAAACCAGAAGCAGCAGGCGGGTCATCTTCCTCTCAGCTTTGAAGGGAGAAGCAGGACTGAGGACACTGATCTGTGGTCCCCTTATCCAGCACGTCCAGGGGCGTGTCCTTCACTCGAAACAAACAGACCTTTGAACAACATTGGAAAACTCTTCAGGATGAATTGAGGCAGGTGGTCAAGTGGGTTTATTGTTATTTCAGCAATATACACAGTACACAGTGAAAGGAAACATTGTTCCTCCTGGACCACGGTGCAACACAAAGAAGAAAAACAGAAACAACACAAGATGACACAAGTGCGGGCAAGATAGAACTATACAGAGTGAAAGGAGCACAAACAGAGGGAGAAAGTGCAAGATAAACACAAGAGCAACAATACAATACTACAGGACAAGACAGCGCAGTCAAGAACACAGAGTGCAGCCAGAGCTAACCTGAATAGGGGCATCAAGGTTGCCAGGCAGGCAGAGAAACAGAAAATAGAGGTCTACTTCACATACAACAACCCACAGTGGGTGTGGCAGGGAATACAACACATTACAAACTTCAAAGGCAACAACACCGTCACTGTTAACAGCAACGCCCTTTTAGCAAAGGAGCTAAACAGCTTCTTTGCTCGTCTGGAGGAACACAGAGCAGACATAGCCACACTGCCCCCTCCCCCAATCTCCAGCACTCACAGACTCCCTCTGCAGGAACACCACGCGAGAAGGCACATTGCATCTCTAGGTGTGTGGAGTTTAAGACAAGGCAAGTGATGCTACGATAATATAATTCCTTGGTAAGACCCCACCTAGAATATTGTGTGCGGGTTTGGTTACCATACCTTAAGAAGGACATTGCTGCCTTGGAAAAGGTGCAACGTAGGGCAACGAGAATGATTCCTGGTCTTAGAGGAATGTCTAATGAGGAGAGGTTAGCTGAGCTGAATCTGTTTAGCCTCGAGCAAAGGAGACTAAGGGGGGACATAATCCAGGTGTTTAAGATTCTAACAGGTCTGGATGCTGTTCAGCCAAATGGCTATTTCAATGTTAGTTTAAATACCAGAACTCGTGGCCATAAGTGGAAATTAGCTGGAGAACATTTTAAAACGAATTTGATGAAGCATTTCTGTACACAGCGTGTAGTTAGAGTATGGAATAGTCTTCCTGTTATTGTAACACAAGCTAAAACCCTGGGTTCTTTTAAATCAGAGCTAGATAAGATTTTTGAGCTATTAGCTAAGTTCTCCTCAAAGGAGCTTGATGGGCCGAATGGCCTCCTCTCATTTGTAAATCTCTTTGGTTCTTATGAGTCAGCTTACAGAGATGAGGTCCAGAAACTGATAGGTTGGAGTTCAGCAAACAATTTGGCACTAAACAGCACAAAGACAAAGGAATCACTGACTTCAGGAAGGATGGAGGCGACACTGGCCTGCCTAGATGGATGGATGGATGTTTTTATTGACATTGTAAGTACAATGAGATTTAGTTTGGAACGCGCCAGCAGCTACACAGTATATTTACAATTATATAGATTGTGAGGCATAAAATAAGGTGTGAGTAATATAACATAACGACATAATATAAGTAATCATTAATTAATCATTACAGATGGTATGAGGTGTGAACCGCTAGGCTGCTATGGCATGTTTGGTATCAAACCGATGGAAAATCACTCCAGTTTCCAAATCTGGTCAGTGGTTACCACGAAAGTGAATATATCAAAAGTTACACCAGCCTAACGAAAATCATCAATACAAGGGAAATCACTCTGGTCATAAATCTCAAAAGGACTGATACAGACCCCCTTCCGAAAGCCCGCCAAATGGATGGTCAGCCATTGGTCCAGGAGTCGAATTCCTGGTCACTCCTATTCACGAACTTTACACTATAAAACCTGGCACCTCAGAACAAAGCCAGGAGAGGAGAAACAGAAGGGAGGAGAAAACAAAAGACCATCAGCACGAAGAGAGGCAGAGAACATCAGCCCAAGAGAAGAGAAGCCCACAAGAAGCCCTCCTGAAGCCTATCAGTGAAGACCCAGCTGGACAGAGAACTGCAACCAAGCCCAAGCTTCACCAGGAGAGGGAATCAGAGGGGCTCCACTCCAACAACCGCTGCAAACACCGCGCCTCCCTGAGTGCCATCACCCATCAGCTCATCAGCCTCCGCAACCAACTGCCAAGACCCCCCCCCCCCCACTCTGCAACCAAGTAAACAAACTTCCTTTCATTTATAACAACCTAAACTCCTATTCACCTGCTATATTACTTTAGGACAGTATTTCCACAAATTGCTTGCTTTGCAGAACAGTATTTTCCCTTTTAAGGTTACTCATTTTAAATCTGGTCATTGCATTTTCATGATTACATTGTTTGTGTCCACTCCGTTATTTCGTGTTTATTGTTTGTTAGGTGTAATGTCTGTCTTATGTTAGTTATAGGAATAAATGCATGTCTTTTACACAACTTCAGCCTCCGTTCATTGAGTGCTCACAAGAATCCCTGCCTGTGCGATCTACGCTCTGAAACCTCAAATTCGCCTGAAATATCGCGAGACTCTCTCTCATTGGCCGTGAGGGGAGCTTCGCTACCGATCGTTTACATTACCTGGTGACGCAGCTCGTTGGACAAGCCTTCTATTCTAACCCAGGTTATTACGTGATACTGGTTATTAATGAGTTCCATTTAAGTCACACATTAACAGACTCACGGTGTTTCGCAATTGAGTTTGAGCCGACCATTCAGCATAAAAATTGGTTAATAATCACAAGGCACAAGGTTTAAACTTATTCTGAGCACACAATTTAAACTTTTTATGACCGAACGTGCAGTGAAGAAGCGCTACTGTCAACTGGTTGCAAAAGTCGCACTCATGGCAATCTGAAGGCATTTAAGCGGGATCATATGGGCTTATTATAGTTATTTTTATTTCTATTATTAGTAGTTATATTATTTTGTTTTATTTTCGGTTATTTCATTGTAGTTCTTTCGTATTAAACTGCAGTAAACTTTAACCCTATGTCTGACGAGATTCTCAGATGTAGCGCTTTGTTTCCAGGTTCAATTCGGACGAGTGTCTCCGTTTCTATATATCCTGGGAGAGATCTCTCTATTAGCGAACGGGAATACTTGTTATGAGGTTCTAACCTAAATTATGTTGCGCTTGGACATAAGACCGATAGCTTAGTTACCTATCAGGATCATACTCGTATGTGTGTGCCTGCTTTAGACAAAGCAAGTTTAACACAACTTTGCGCTGTGAGCCAAGTGTGTGTCATTTAGAAATTGGGAGTCTCCTGTGCTTGAGACCCGCCGTGGTTAAGCACCATTTGCGACGAAATATAGTGCACTCACAATTTAAATCTGTCGCCGTAACGCGTGCGCCGTCTCGCTTCAGTAATTGTTTTAAGGGGTGATGACGAAGATGACGAATTTACTTTCCTGAAGAGGAGCAGGATGGGTCACGCGTTCTGTAAGATTTGTCTCCCACGGGGAAGGAACGATGTCAGTCGGCATGAAAAATCCAAGTCATTAGTGAATGACAGAGCCGCATGAGTGAACATGAAAAATTAATAGAAAATAAATGACAAATGGTTATTTTATATTTTATATATTTTATATATTTATATTTATATTATATTTTATATAATTTATATTATTTTATATTTCCTGTCTTAAAATGTAAGGGATACACATGGTCATTTCCGTTGTTTCCTGTTTCCTGCGAGAGTGATACTGACTGCTAGCGCGCGAACTTTGAAACCATAGATATCACCTAAATAATAATTCGAGTTAAGTCATTGGGAAAAAGCTTCGCAAGATTAATAATCCTCCAAAATAAATAAATAAAATTTCCCAGACCCCGACGGATTAATCACCTACGCAAGTACCGACCCACGATCTTCGTTCAATTAAGAAGGTGCTTCCAGCCTTACAGCCTCAGTTTACGTAAGTACAACGCCATGTCTACTGTTCCGTGTTCTGAGTGTAATATGTTTAGCTATTCTTCTCCAGTCATTAGCGGTATTTATACATGTGAGAAGTGTCAGTTAGTCGCTAGACTGACGGAGAAGATTGTAGTGTTAGAGGGACGTATCCGGACGTTACATAACATTCAGGAGAATGAGAGTTTTATTGACTCAGTATTAGCGGCTCCGGATATGTCCGCGATAGCCAGTAAGTCTCCCCCTGCTCCGGCAGCAGAGCCTTCGCAGCAAGGCGAGTGGGTGACGACCCGGCGGCATAGTCGCAAATCCAAACCAAACTTACACCGGCACCATTCGCCTATCCGCGTTTCCAACAGGTTCTCCCCACTCAGTGAAACTCCCACTGAGACGCCTGTTGAAAGTGCTCTAATAATTGGTGATTCTATTCTAAGAAACGTGAGAGTAGCGACTCCAGCGACCATTGTAAATTGTCTCCCGGGTGCCAGAGCGACCGACATCTCGGCAAATTTAAAAGTGCTGGCTAAAAGTAAACGTAAATACTCTCAGATAGTTATCCACGTCGGCACTAATGATGTCCGATTGAGGCAATCGGAGATCACAAAGGCAAATTTTAAAGAGGTGTGCAACATTGCGAAGAAGATGTGTGTGTCAGTAACGTGCTCTGTCCAGACTAAAAACTCAAGTCCAGACTAAAAACACACCTGTTTAGTTTAGCGTATAGGGACACTAGTTCTAGCCCTAGCTAACTCTTCACTCCCAGGCAGACCTGTAGTGTGAGGTGTAGAGCTGGGTGGGGATCGGTGCCATTGGCTTTGGATGAACTGGATTGTCAGTGCTGTCACTCTAGCTTTGCAATCTCTTGTGGAACTGGAGTGCTGACATTTCAGGGACTCCCCATGCCGGCATTCCCACTTGCCTCTCCCTCCTACTGATGCTGCCATAGCCATATCTGCCGGAGCTTGCAGATTGCACTTCATATTGTACTCACCTAGCTTTTAGCACTGCCAATAGCCTCCTCTACTATGCCTAATTGTACATTTTATTTCGCCTACTCCTCCTGGGGGTGATGCCTGGAGACCTCAATCTATCAAGATATCCAGCACACCCGACCACCACCAGTGACGTCCCTGCATCCAGCTCGCCGTTCTGATCTTCCATGTATGACCCGCTGCCTTACCTCTGGTTGCCTGGCAATTGGAAGAAGACTCGGCTTCGGCATTGGCTTATCTTCCTTGCTCTCCTCTCTCTATTTGACTATCCCTGCCGGCCCCTGGAGGATGGGCTTCCCCTTTGAGTCTGGTCCCTCTCAAGGTTTCTTCCTTCTAGGGAGTTTTTCCTTGCCACTGTCGCCTATGGCTTACTCACTGGGGGCTTTGGGTGAGGATACTGTAAAGCGCTTTGAGACAATGTAATGTTGTGATAATGCGCTATATAAAAATAAATTTGTTTGTTTGTTGTTGTTGATACTGGAGCCTGGTTGCGGTGGTGGGATGGCTCACGGCGGGTGCCGGAAAATTTCCTTTATTTTCAAATCCAAACCTTGACAGGTATGCTGCTGTTCCAAATCATGGGTGCATGTTACAAGTGCGGAACATATTTTAACTTAGTACTAACTTAGCATCATATTTGATCTGATTCGACTGAATATCCCAGGTTTCCATCTCTCATGCATCTGGTGTGACGTGTTTTCAGACTCTCAGGCTGGCGCAAAGAAATCTTACGGGAATTGAACGTCTCACTCCGGCCAGCTGACCAAAGTTGGTAACCTTGGTATTGTGTGTAGGAGATTCGGTATAACTATAATTTCGTTCTCCATTTACATGCCCGTAGTGTCTTTAAGTGTTATGTAGTTTTGCCTGAAACGCAAAAATAAAACAAAGCAATTAAAGCCGTAAGTGGCTCAAATTGTGCTGTAGCGATTGAAGAACTTTTGTCGGAAGTTGGATTCGAACCCACGCCTTACTTGGGAGAACAGAATACCAGAATAGAGTAGGTTAAGTCCAGCCTTGGCTTCCAAGCTGACGTTTTTCTACATATGTGCTTGTGTATCATGGACAGTAAGAGGGGGCAGGCAAGGAGAGAATTTCTCTCTTTGGGGATCAATAGAGTGTTGTTATTATAACGTCTAAAAAGTATGATGGTCTGTCGATAAATCAATAAGAAAATAAATGAAGTCGTTTTCGCGAACACGCTGGAAAAGCCAGGGGCCGGACCGACTGTAGGGGGCGTGGCCAGAGACAGCCATCTCAGGCTGTCAAGTCTCCCGTTTTGGCCGGGAAACTACCGTATTTTACTTCTCTTTCCCGCCGTCCTCCCGTATTAGTATTTTCCCGTAAATCTCCCTTATATTATATAGTTGCTGGATAGTGTAGTGGTAAGATCGCCGCCTTTCACACGGGAGACCGGGGTTCGAATCCCGGTTGTGGCCAAAAATATATTTTATATATTTTATATATTTTATATATTTATATTTATATTTATATTATATTTTATATAATATATATATCATCATCCCCACATTCCGAGATTGGGTACCAAGCCCCATATATATTAGTAGGCTGAATACAAGAGCAGCTGACCTGAGAAATAAGAAATAAGCTAAGCTGGAAACAGATCAGCTGATCTACACCACAGCAACAGTGATCCTTGAGCTGGAGCCGGACCGTCTTTGAAGACTCCGTAAATCTCCGTATAATAATATATATCTACGGGAACGAGAAAGCAGAGAACAAGAACAAGATTTGTAAATGTAAGATTTGAAGGACCCGGCATGAAAAATAGAATAGTTCTCGTCATTAGTGAACATGTGTCTCGTCATTGTGTATCATGGACAGTAAGAGGGGGATCAATAGAGTGTTGTTATTATAACGTCTAAAAAGTATGATGGTCTGTCGATAAATCAATCAGATAAATAATGAAGTCGTTTTCGCGAACACGCTGGAAAAGCCAGGGGCCGGACCGACTGTAGGGGGCGTGGCCAGAGACAGCCATCTCAGGCTGTCAAGTCTCCCGTTTTGGCCGGGAAACTACCGTATTTTACTTCTCTTTCCCGCCGTCCTCCCGTATTAGTATTTTCCCGTAAATCTCCCTTATATTATATAGTTGCTGGATAGTGTAGTGGTAAGATCGCCGCCTTTCACACGGGAGACCGGGGTTCGAATCCCGGTTGTGGCCAAAAATATATTTTATATATTTTATATATTTTATATATTTTATATATTTTATATATTTTATATATTTATATTTATATTTATATTATATTTTATATAATATATATATCATCATCCCCACATTCCGAGATTGGGTACCAAGCCCCATATATATTAGTAGGCTGAATACAAGAGCAGCTGACCTGAGAAATAAGAAATAAGCTAAGCTGGAAACCTGGACCCTCCGACCAAGAATGCGTGAAGTACCCTCAGAAGGTCTACTAGAAGATGTACGTAGAAGACTACTACAGATCAGCTGATCTACACCACAGCAACAGTGATCCTTGAGCTGGAGCCGGACCGTCTTTGAAGACTCCGTAAATCTCCGTATAATAATATATATCTACGGGAACGAGAAAGGAGAAAGCAGAGAACAAGAACAAGATTTGTAAATGTAAGATTTGAAGGACCCCCGGCATGAAAAATAGAATAGTTCTCGTCATTAGTGAACATGTGTCTCGTCATTGTGTATCATGGACAGTAAGAGGGGGATCAATAGAGTGTTGTTATTATAACGTCTAAAAAGTATGATGGTCTGTCGATAAATAATGAAGTCGTTTTCGCGAACACGCTGGAAAAGCCAGGGTGTAGGGGGCGTGGCCAGAGACAGCCTGCTGACCATCTCAGGCTGTCAAGTCTCCCGTTTTGGCCGGGAAACCGTATTTTACTTCTCTTTCCCGCCGTCCTCCCGTATTAGTATTTTCCCGTAAATCTCCCTTATATTATATAGTTGCTGGATAGTGTAGTGGTAAGATCGCCGCCTTTCACACGGGAGACCGGGGTTCGAATCCCGGTTGTGGCCAAAAATATATTTTATATATTTTATATATTTATATTTATATTTATATTATATTTTATATAATTTATATTATTTTATATTTCCTGTCTTAAAATGTAAGGGATACTGGAGCCTGGTTGCGGTGGTGGGATGGCTCACGGCGGGTGCCGGAAAATTTCCTTTATTTTCAAATCCAAACCTTGACAGGTATGCTGCTGTTCCAAATCATGGGTGCATGTTACAAGTGCGGAACATATTTTAACTTAGTACTAACTTAGCATCATATTTGATCTGATTCGACTGAATATCCCAGGTTTCCATCTCTCATGCATCTGGTGTGACGTGTTTTCAGACTCTCAGGCTGGCGCCTGAGAAACGTCTCACTCCGGCCAGCTGACCAAAGTTGGTAACCTTGGTATTGTGTGTAGGAGATTCGGTATAACTATAATTTCGTTCTCCATTTGCATGCCCGAAGTGTCTTTAAGTGTTATGTAGTTTTGCCTGAAACGCAAAAATAAAACAAAGCAATTAAAGCCGATCAGTGGCTCAAATTGTGCTGTAGCGATTGAAGAACTTTTGTCGGAAGTTGGATTCGAACTTGGGATGCCTTACTTGGGAGAACAGAATACCAGAATAGAGTAGGTTAAGTCCAGCCTTGGCTTCCAAGCTGACGTTTTTCTACATATGTGCTTGTGTATCATGGACAGTAAGAGGGGGCAGGCAAGGAGAGAATTTCTCTCTTTGGGGATCAATAGAGTGTTGTTATTATAACGTCTAAAAAGTATGATGGTCTGTCGATAAATCAATAACAATATCAATGAAGTCAATGTTTATCTAAAGGAATCAGAATTCAGGAAAAGCCAGGGGCCGGACCGAGTGTAGGGGGCGTGGCCAGAGACAGCCTGCTGACTGTTCCAAATCATGGGTGCATGTTACAAGTCCGGAACATATTTTAACTTAGTACTAACTTAGCATCATATTTGATCTGATTCGACTGAATATCCCAGGTTTCCATCTCTCATGCATCTGGTGTGACGTGTTTTCAGACTCTCAGGCTGGCGCAAAGAAATCTTACGGGAATTGAACGTCTCACTCCGGTCAGCTGACCAAAGTTGGTAACCTTGGTATTGTGTGTAGGAGATTCGGTATAACTATAATTTCGTTCTCCATTTACATGCCCGTAGTGTCTTTAACCGGCTGCACAAACTGGATCCGCCTCCATTACGACACAACTTTGCCCTTATTGGCTTAAGAATTTAGTCACATACATGACGTATATCTGCTATTTCTCCCGAGAAGCAGGTAAAGCAGTGGTAACTGCTTTGTAGTTAATTTACCTGGTAAAATTAAGTTTAAATAAATGATATAAATACTGTAATAGTACTCGTGAGCTTTGTTTATTTGTTATTAGTTATTGTAATGTTGCGCTGCTTTATTTGTTTAATCGTCTAGTCTGTGGAGACATTCAAGTTAATCAAATAAGAATTGCACTGTACACTGTACATGACCATAAAAACTTTGTATCCTTGAAATAAATGTTTTTGATCTTTTCCTTGGCAGTTATCTTTTTACACAGGGCCTCTATGTACACGATAGTTTTTTTTTTCACGACTAACAGTATGGATCAGGAGTTGGTTATTGTAAAAGAAGTAATGTGCATGCAGGTGATATTTGTATAGATTTATCCACACCCTTGTAGCAGTGCTGCCATTGCAGTCAGATCTCGCAAACTAGGAGTATTAGTTGTCTTTATTTCTCTTTATTTCTTGACGCCAACCCTCTCCATTAATCCGGGCTTGGGACTGGCACCTACCTGAGCTGGCTTGCTCCCTTAAGTGGCTGGGTTAGGCTAAACTATATATATATATTTACCAAGACTACAATAAAACATCTCGAAATGTGTAGTCTAGCAAAACGCAGTTTAAAGAAGGTAGCCTACCTGGCGAAATTGCAAACAAATTAAGGGCGTTAGGCAGCCTTTAGATCCTACCCATCATGCACTGCAGTTTTTTGCTAATTCCTCAAATGGAAAACTGTCCATCCATCCATCCATCCATTTTCCAAACCGCTTATCCTACTGGATCGCGGGGGGTCTGGAGCCTATCCCGGAAGCAATGGGCACGAGACAGGGAACAACTCAGGATGGCGGGCCAGCCCATCGCAGGGCACACTCACACACTATTCACTCACGCATACACTCCTATGGGCAATTTAGCAACTCCAATTAGCCTCAGCATGTTTTTGGACTGTTGGGGAAACCAGAGTACCCGGAGGAAACCCCACGATGACATGGGTAGAACATGCAAACTCCACACACATGTGACCCAGGTGGAGACTCGAACCCGGGCCCTAGAGGTGTGAGGCAACAGTGCTAACCACTGCACCACCATGCTGCCCCCTAAATGGAAAACCATTAAATACAAAAGGAAAACAAAAGTGCTGTAAGACTGTATACTTATGTGTATGTTAGTAAAGGCTGTAGCTGACACAACGGACCCCACTAATTAGAAAGGGGTAATTGTACACATGTGGCATCCAGTATGTTCTTCTATAACAGTTTTTAAAAAAAAAAAAAAACTCACATTACACAAATTGGCACTATCAAAACGAGGATTATGGGGAAAATGGGGACTGTGATGGAGATTACATACACGTAGGCATGGTATTTAGTTTTTTTTAATCTGGTCACCTTCCAGAGTAATTGTAAACTAAAACCATCTTCACCCTATTTGATTCTTTATAAATGGACAATCAGTCGTGCAGTAAATGGGGGTATAGAGAGACACAGAGCTTGTCTAACAAGAAACCCTGGGAAGCTAACATTAATAGGGTGGGTATGGATAGCAAAACCATTGATACAGATTACAGATTTATATCTCACCTGAACCCTGGCGGGCTCCGTGCCAATAGGGGTTGGGATTAGGGTTAGTTAACTTAAGTAGTAATATTGATGTGTATATTCTCCTATTCTCCAGTCAGTGAATCGTGAAACGTAATGTTAATATGTTTCTATACCTATATGTTCTGCTTAAAAACCCATAAAGGCAAGCACAGTGTTTAGACATTCTGTTACTTAGACTAGTAAACACTAAGATCCTTCAGCTTTCAATTAACCTGACACAACAGTCTAAACAACAAATGTGTGCCATGTCATTTGTCATCTTTACATCTTGTATCCTTTATATGGTAATTGGATTTTCAAGGTGGAATTGCAGGTCGATCATTTTAAGGATCTAGATGTAAACCTCCCTGGTGTTGCTTTAATATTTTTTTTGCACAATTTGCTTCACACACTTCCTCCAGCAGAGAAGCTTACAATACTACACCCCACCAAATGACTGGATGATGCCTTTTTATTTAAGGTCTGGCTGTGAGCCTCGATTACCGATACACTATCTTCAGGCTCCTGCCGGGATCAGTCAGTATGGTGGACCTTTGGAGGAATGGGTACAAAACCATCAGGAAAGTTTGCAGGTGCTTCAAGAGTATGTGAAGGCTTAGTTGGAGGAACAAGCCACACCACGAAATCGGAAACACAATGAGTTGGTTAATGATTAGGGGTTTGATGAAGGTCAGCTGGTGTGTTTGCGGAACCATGTTCGAGGTAAAATACAGGATCATTGGGATGCCTGTTTGTATATGGTAGTTCGGTGTCCCCAAGATCAGGGTGCAGTTTACTCTGCAACTCCAATGGAGGGGGACGGGGTTGTCCGTCAAGTTCACCGAACAGAGTTGCGTCCAGTACCACAGGGGGTTGTTATGTCAGGGGAAGATGTTCTGGTAATGTCTCCTGAGTCTGGGTTGCCCACAGGGGCAACAGAAATGGAATCGGATGAGGACTCTGTGATTTTACGGGGACAGGGCTGGTGGGAGGGGTCGCAATAGAGCATCCACAAGTAGGCCTCGTATAATGGAGGAGGTTATGTCCCCCCCGAGGTGTAGAGACCAGTTAAACGTTCGGTGAGGTCCACCACTGGTCATCATACCAACCCTTATAAGTTACCACGGTCAGTGAATGATCGTTCGGTTGGGGAGGAAGACCAGTGGTTTGGGGATAGAATTCTTAGCTGTGATCGTTGGGTCATCAATTTCATTTTGGGGGATGGATTGTAGCCAGGCAATTATAGGCAGGTATAGGAACTGCAGTTCGGACTGGAGGCATAGCCGGGGCGAGATGGCTGTGCATGTTCCGATGGTAGGGCATATTGGCAAAGGAGCAGGCACGGGAAAGACAGGCAGGGTCCTGATAGATTTGGTGGAGCATCGGCGGGCATATTGAATTTGCAGTGTAGCAGCCTTTCTGTTTGCTTGTTTCAGGGGTGAACAATCTTATCCGCAAAGGGCCGGTGTGTATGCAGGTTTTCGCTGCAACTCCCTAATTAGATTTCTAATTAGAGGACTGATTAGCTGAAGAGTCCTCATACCTGGTTTTGAAGAGCTGACCTAAAGGTTACCCCAAAAACCTGTTTTTTTTTTGTTTGAATGGGGCAGTGAGTCATGGGGTAAACTACTGTTCTTTAGGGGTTTTCAAGGTGGAATTACGGGTCGATAATTTTAAGGATCAGGTTGTAAACCTCCCTGGTGTTGCTTTAATATGTTTTATCTGAGGTTGTATCGTGTATTATCAAGCCAGCCGGCTTAGTGGCCTCGGGAGCGGGGTTTAGTGGGAGCAGCTGGCTAGTTTTATTTTCTTTTTTGTTTGTGTCTTTTTCTTTGTTGTATGTATATTTTGGGTTCATTATTAGGCAGGCTGGGCCTTTTGGCACCTGTAGTCTGGGTGCTGGATTGCCCATAGGGGTCTTTTTTATTGCTGTGATTTGCTGTGTCATTCACTAGTGTGATTTGTGCTGGATGTGTTTTTAAGGTTGTGCTGTGGCGTGTACCTGAGCAAACTTTGGGCAACCTGTTCTCTTGTTGGCTTTATTGACAAAGGGTGGATTAGTCTAATTACGGCCTGCTACAAATAGCTGCATATAACGTATAAAAAAAATCACCTTATGGGTGCTCCGTAGGGTAGCAAGATCTTGAGTTTTTTTTACAGTACTCGGGTACGTTTTAAAATTTTCGACCAATCAGCAAACATTATTCTGACAGCATAGCTGGGAAACCAATGAAAAGTGAGTGCAACGTTCTAGAACTTGACTTCGGGTTGACGCTCCCTATAAAAGAGCTGGGTACTGCTTCAAGGCGTTCAGTTGGCGCTACCTCCTGATAGAGTAGCACTGTACGGCTCTTGTTCCGTAAAACAACATCAAAAGGATGAAAAAAAAAACAATATTTAAAGAAGACGAAAAAAATCAATTTTTAAAGAAGACGAAAAAAACATCGTCTAAAAAAATAAGCCAAAAAAATAATATCCGAAGAAGGAAAAACATGCAAAGTAAAAAAAAACAAACAAAAATAAAAAACAATATCCAAAGAAGAAGGAAAAAAACATCCAAAGGGAGAAAAGAAGAACTGAAGGGCCAACGAGGTAGGAGGAAATACAAATTTCGTTTCAGCACCGTTGGAGTGCCAAGCCGTGAAAAGCATTTGGCCAGAAGACAAGGTAAGTGTTGTATCTGTTATTTTAAAACAGCGCTTTTCAAAATGCTGCTTTATAATCGTTTGAGATCGTTAGCCAGTGTGACAGCTGAAGGCTTTTTGAGTTTACCAACATAAAGTTTTATTTCTGTATTAGGACATTGTCAGGAACAATGATGTGTTCATCGCTATGATGTGGTCAAAAAGCGATGCATTGAATCTTAGAAACATTTGTGATTTTTCAAACGATGCTTTTCCTTTTATTTAATCAGTAAAATTTCCATCGGTTTTATATAGTGCCCCTTGAAATATGTCTTTAGCTCATTTTCCGGGCATTTTACTAGAATGCATCCTGAGAAATACACAAGCTCTGCTGCATTTCCGTGCCTCGATGTTTAGTGCCGAGTATAATTGTTGCAGTTGCCTTTTATATATTCCATGAGACCTGTTGGTACCAAGAGAAGTGTGAGACTGTCAGGGTGAATTTATCATACAATCGCACGCATAAATACCTGAGGGTTGCCAGTCCTTTTGCGTTGTTACAGGAGGACTAGAGCTGACGAGTGTGTTTCTACACACTATCAAGGGCATTGTAGTACAGTTTTCTCAGGTGGGAGAATGCTGCCGATCTCCTATTTGACAATACAGCCCTTGATATATTAGAATATTACAGAACTAGAAGCCTTTTGCAAGGAAGAATGTGAGAAAATCCCAAGTACAAGAACTGAAAGCCTTTCAGCTGGCTATAAGAAGCGCTTGTAAGCTGTGATATCTGGCAGAGGAGGTGTTACTAAGTACTGATTACGTAGGGTGCCCAAACTTTTGCAGAGTGCCATAATAATGTTTTTATTTTGTAATTTTGTTCAATTTATGGCATAAAAAGTAACTATTCATCAATGTTTGCTGAAAATATTGTGTATTTTTCCCCCAGTTCCTAAAGAGACTGTATTAACTGATATTGTTGCTTTTGTAATTGAAAAGATGTTATTTGTCAAGGGGTGCCAAACCTTTGCATAAGACTGTACACAGTGTGTGTATGTGTTTATGTGAGTGTGTGTCTGTGTGTGTGTGTATATATATATATATGTGTGTGTGTGTATATATTTCTGTATATGCATGTGTATATATATATTTATATATAGTTCACACACATTCAAACTTATTTGAATACACATTCAAAATTATTTTTATTATTATTATTTTCGTTTTTTTTTTTTTTTGTGTTTTAAAATTTTTTATTTTTGCAATGGAAATAAAAATAAAGCAGTCCTCCGTAGAGGAGGGGTGGTGGAGGGAATATATATATATATATACATATATATAAAATAATTGTCACACAACTGGGGTGACATGCCTTTCCTGCTCACCCAATTTTAGTGCACTTTAGTTATGCATAATGACCTTCTAGTCTCGATACACCCATATATATATATGTATATATATATATAGTTTTTTTTGTTTTTTTTTTTGCAATAGACAATAAAAATAACGCAGTTCTCCATAAAGGAGGGATGGTGGATGGAATATATATATACATATATATAAAATAATTGTCACACAACCTGGGTGACATGCCTTGCCTGCTCACCCAGTTTTAGTGCACCTTAGTTATTCATAATGACCATCTAGTCTCGATACACCCATAAATATATATGTATATATATATAGTTTTTTTTGTTTTTTTTTTTGCAATAGACAATAAAAATAACGCAGTTCTCCATAAAGGAGGGATGGTGGATGGAATATATATATACATATATATAAAATAATTGTCACACAACTTGGGTGACATGCCTTGCCTGCTCACCCAATTTTAGTGCAACTTAGTTATCCATAATGACCAACTAGTCTCGATACACCCATATATATATATATATGTACATATATATATAGTTTTTTTATTAGCAATAGAAAAGAAAAATAACGCAGTTCTCCGTAAAGGAGGGATGGTGGATGGAATATATATATATATATATACATTTACATAAAATAATTGTCACACAACCTGGGTGACATGCCTTGCCTGCTCACCCAATTTTAGTGCACCTTAGTTATCCATACTGACCATCTAGTCTCGACACACCCATATATATATATATATATATATATATATATATTTATATGTATATATATAGAAATTTTTTTTTTTTCTTGTGTTTTTTTTTCGCAATGGATATTAAAAATAAAGCAGTCCTCCGTAAAGGAGGGGTGGTGGAGGGAATATATATATACATATATATATAAAATAATTGTCACACAACCTGGGTGACATGCCTTGCCTGCTCACCCAATTTTAGTGCAACTTAGTTATCCATAATGACCAACTAGTCTCGATACACCCATATATATATATATATATGTACATATATATAGTTTTTTTATTAGCAATAGAAAAGAAAAATAACGCAGTTCTCCTTAAAGGAGGGATGGTGGATGGAATATATATATATATATATATATATATATATATATATATATATATATATATATATATATATATATATATATATATATATACATTTATATAAAATAATTGTCACACAACCTGGGTGACATGCCTTGCCTGCTCACCCAATTTTAGTGCACTTTAGTTATCCATACTGACCATCTAGTCTCGACACACCCATATATATATATATATATATATATATATATATATATATATATATGTATATATATATATATATATATATATGTATATATATATAGATATTTTTTCTTTTTCTTGTGTTTTTTTTCGCAATGGATATTAAAAATAAAGCAGTCCTCCGTAAAGGAGGGGTGGTGGAGGGAATATATATATACATATATATATAAAATAATTGTCACACAACCTGGGTGACATGCCTTGCCTGCTCACCCAATTTTAGTGCAACTTAGTTATCCATAATGACCAACTAGTCTCGATACACCCATTGTTAGGTTGAAGAAACTGTTAGTAATCATTTGTTATCATTTCTGTATAATCAGCAATGAGTGTAAATATGTATATACATTATTTTGTTTTCCTTTACCTTCATACTTTAGATTATATTAGTTTACACGTATCCTGAGCACGTGTTTAAATAGTTGTCCACCTGAGTAAAACCAGAACTTCTTCTTACTCTCACAGTCTTTTCTTTGTTCTCACTCCAAGACCCCTGCCCCCCATTGACTATAAATAAAGGTGCCAAGGGGAACCACCCTTTGTAACACATTCCTTTGTAGCCTAGCATGCAGAGAGTGTGGTTACCCTTGTGCAAGTAAAACTCTAAGTGTGTTGTCTCGTAATTAATGGTGTGTACAGAGTTGGAGTGGAAAGCCTGTCGCTTTCTCCAACATATACTGTACTGTAGTTTGGTCCTGTGTGCAGAGTTGGAGTGGAAAGCCTGACGCTTTCTCCAACATATAATTTGGTCCTTCGAGCCGGATTCGAGGACACCTGACGACATCGCCAGCACGCCGAGAGGAGCGACACTGAAGCCTGCCGGCAGCCACTCGGAGACGGGTGCAGAAAAGACCTGTGACGTGAATTCGTCATCAGGCCGGTGGTTAGAACTGCGCTCGACGTCTGGTGATGTCTGACGGACCTCGGTGGCGGAACACAGGCACACAGGACAGGTGAGACAACAAAGGTTATTCAGCGAAATAACCGGGTCAATTGACGTGGGTTAGGCTTAGCCGTAATTAAGCAGAAAAGGGGTTAGGCTTAGCCGTAATTAAGCGAAATATGAACATGCATGTATTGTGTGAATGACTGGACTAAGACTATTAAAGAGGCTTAGAGTTGCTTCTGTCAGTCCATTTCTTATTTTGCCTGGTGGGAAAGAAGTACTGGTGATTGAAGGATCAAGGACGGGTTTCATCCCTGAAAACCGATACCGCTGCACGAACAGCGTGTAGTAGAAGGCCGTATTGGTGTCCTCCCATATATCTTGTACCAGTGAATTTCCACCCAGGACCTGTGTAGTGCGGAGACGGGAAAGAAAAAAAATGGGAAAGAATCAGAGTAAGAGGATTGAACTAGAGGGAGATGAGAAGTTTATGGAAGGATATAAACCAGGTTCAGGACAAATAAGTAATCAGAGGTGGAGAAAAAAACATGGGTTTGAAGGGAAACTCCACACTCCAGATATCTTAAAATTACAAGGAAATTTAAGACTAGAAATGTTACAAACCTTGAAGAAAGGAAAATTGGAGAAAAGGAAAAAAGAATATAAGTATTCAGATAATTGGTTGGAACAAAGTAAGTTAAGAGATGTACGTAGAAAGCAGAAAAAGGATGATAGAAAGGATAAATTAACTGCAGCCGCTCTAATCACTTTAGATGATGAGACGGTGGCCAAAATAAAACATAGAGAAAATAGACCACCAACACCACCACTATTGCCTGCCCCTATGCAACCCGTAGATAGAAGGGAAATAAAACAACCATCAGCTATGGGCACAATACCAAAGAAGCCATCAGCTCTTCCTTCTTCCCCCATTATAACTAGGAGTAGAGATCCTACGTTATACCCTGTGCGCGATCTAGCTACTGCTAAGATTCGATGGCATCCGCGAAATGAAGGCATTGATATTGATAGTGAAGAGGAAGAAATAGAATTACAATGCCCCCTAGTGGAGGTGGCAAACCCTAATAGAGAGCCAGATGGAGGACCTGAAACAATGTTAGTCTATAGACCATGGACAGCTGAAGATAGAACGGCAGCATTAAAAGGAATACCTCCTGTTGATGAAGGGGTACCAGAATTTTGGACAGCAATATTGGAACTACAGAGCAGTTTCCACCTGAATGGTAGAGAAATGTTCCAGTGTTTAAGACAGCTGTTCAATCATAAATGGGGAAGAGTAGCAGGAGACTTTACTGGTCATGGACCAGACAATCAACCACTTGCACATAATTCACAAGCTCTGCAACAGAGTATGGAGCAATTACATGGAAGGATAGAGACAGTGTTTATGAGACGAGCAGATTATGGCAGAATTGCACAATGCAAGCAAAAAGATGGAGAAGAGCCAGAGGATTTTATGGATAGGATGAGAGTGGTGTTTAGAGGGAATTCAGGAATTCCTTATAATGAGGAAAATGGAGGAGTTTATCAGCAACAGTTAAAACGTGCGTTCATCACAGGGCTAAAACCTGAACTGAAGAGATACATAGATAAACATTGGGTACATCAGAATACTGGTTCAGTACAGCAAGCCCTAGAATATGCCCAACACGCCCATACAGCACAAAAACAGAAATCAGACGCAGTGTTTGCTGCTAATGATACTGTTGCAATAATACATATGAATCCTCCGGGGAGGGGAGGGTTCAGAGGAAGGTCACGAGGCCGAGGAAGGGGGAGAGGTGCTTTTAGGAGCAATCAGCGAAATTTATTACAGCAAGATAACACTTGCTGGACATGCGGAAAACTTGGGCACTTAGCTAGGCAATGTAGAACCAAGTTTATAAACAACCCAAATTCCACAGAGAATCAATGACAATTAGCCTGTGAACTATCAAAAGAGCCAGATAAGCTGCAAAAACAGGATGAGACAGAAGAGATAGATTTGCAAGCAGTTTACCAGCTGCTAGCACTAAAACAACTTGAAGAACTACCAAAACGAAGGCTTATTATAAATGGGAAAATATATGAGTGCCTATGTGATACAGGAGCCTGTAGGACAGTGTTAACCACTAGCCCTCCAAGGGTCACCTTTTCTTCGTCCTCCATAAATATCCGAACTGCAGGAGGCCAAGCTGAAAGTCATCAATTGACAAATCCAGTTAGCATAAAAGATGAGGAAACAGAGTTAGAATGTCACGCCCAAGTGCTAATAAGCCCTTCATGTCCAGTCAATCTGTTAGGAAGGGATCTTATGATACAAATGGGTATTAGTGTGATTGCAACACCCACTGGCATGAAGGCTATAGTAGAAAAGCAAACTTTCGTGATACATGGCATGTCAGCTCCACAGTATTATTGGTCCCTAGATCTGGGGGGGACAGCACAGACACGTGAAATATTGAGAAAAACTAGAGAAAAGCAGTCCCCTAAACAAACCCAGTTCATGCCTGACGATGCCTTACACGTCACTATGTGGTACAAAGGCACCCTAGGACCAGATTATGCCTATGACAAAACGTTTCATGCCCTTCAAGACACTTGTATCACCTTACAACATATATATGTTAACTCCACTACTGGCTTTTCTGCTGCTTCAGTCATCTTATCTAATAAACAACAGGCTGTGTTCAGAGGGGAAACACCACACGTATCTCTATCAAAACCACCTCAGATGCAGTGGAGGGACGTAGAGATGTTCTTACGAGATTCCATGCACAGTTACAATAACTACCAACCCGTACCTGGCTCCTTTTGGAGCTATGACAAAAAACACAATGTGTGGCGGTTTCCTTTGGGATGGAGAGTTCAAACCACTCTCACCACACACTTGCAGGACCCAACCTGACAAATTTTTCCAACCCTGGAGGAGGGATCATGTCCAGATCTAGATCGCCTCCCGGAAGGGTTGTGGTCGTCCTCCCCCACTGATGTAGGACTGGTAAAGGGGTTTCCACCTTACAAAGTAATTGTGAAATCAGAACACCGTCCGGTAGTTAGACAATACCCGTTAAAACCTGAAGCAGAGAAAGGTATAGCCCCTGTAGTGCAGGATATGTTGGCATCAGGAATATTGCGAGAGGCTCCTGAGGCCACTTGCAATACTCCTATATTCCCCGCCCAGAAGGGACATACAGGGAAATGGCGCATGGTGCAGGATTTAAGACCAGTAAATGAAATAGTACAACATGCTGCACCAGATGTGCCTAATCCACACCTTTTGTTAAATTCCTTGTCCCCTGACAAGAAGTATTTTTCAGTAGTGGATCTGAGTAATGCCTTTTTCTCAGTACCACTACATCCTGATTCACAACACTTATTTGGTTTCACTTATAAAGGACATAAATACACATACACTAGACTCCCTCAAGGGTTTTCAGAAAGTCCACATGTATATACAATGGCACTACGCTATTCAATGAGTTCCTGTAAAATACCATCCCATAGTCAAGTGCTATTGTATGTAGATGATATATTAATTGCTTCAGATACAAAACAGCATTGCAAAGAAGCCACACTGTTAGTGTTACAGCATTTGTATGATACAGGACATAAAGCATCAAAACAAAAATTACAGTATTGCAGAGAGGAAGTTATATATCTTGGACATAAACTCTCCCAACAAGGTCGATCATTATTAGAAACTAGAAAACAGGCAATACAAGAGGCACCAAAGCCAAAGACTAAACAGCAAATGATGTCCTTCTTAGGACTTTGCAATTATTGCAGGGAATGGTTACCTGATTATGCTGCACTCGTTCAACCTTTACAAACCCTGATTTATGGGAAGGACATGGCACTGAAAGATAAAATTCAGTGGACAAAAGAAGGAGAATTGGCATTCACAAACTTAAAAATGATGTTACAAACTAATGTGACACTTGCTCTGCCAGATTATCAACAACCATTTATTCTATGTGTTGATGCAAATCAAGGGTATATGAAGGCAGTATTAACACAGCCATTCGGCGCAAAAGAGAGGCCATTGGCGTTCTATTCTAAACGATTAGATGCAGTGGCAGCTGGTTTTCCGCAGTGTTTGCAGGCATGTGCAGCTGCTGCAGAAGCAGTGAAATTATCAGCAGAATTAGTGTTGTGTCACCCACTCACTTTGAAGGTGCCACATTCAGTTTCTTTAGTTTTACTGCAGACGCCACTGCCATTCCTCACACATGTTAGACATCTGACCCTAGTCTCACTCCTGCTTTCACAGTCAAACATCACAATACAGCGATGTGGTCCTCTCAACCCTAGCACCCTTCTTCCGACAGCGGAAGATGGAGAGCCACATTCGTGCAAAGCAGTTGTGGAAGAACAAACCAAACCAAGAGCAGATATTTTACAGACCCCAATACCAGATTCAACAGTTGTTTTTGTAGATGGATCAGCATCAAAAAATGACATGGGGAAGAACAAGGTCGGATATGCTGTAGTTACATCTACTGAAGTGTTGGAGGCCAATGCACTTCCCCCTGCTTGTTCAGCACAAGCGGCTGAACTCTATGCTGTAATTAGGGCATGTGAGCTCTTCAAAAACAAGCCACTTACAATATACACTGATAGTCAATATGTGTTTGGAGCTGTTCATCACCATGCAAGAGTGTGGAAAAATAGAGGATTCAAGACATCGCAAGGAACATCTTTAACTCATACGAACCTATTACTCAGGTTGTTAGATGTTGTGCAATTACCAAATTGCCTTGCGATATGCAAATGTAAGGCACACCAAACTGATGCTTCCGCAATAGCTAAAGGAAACAGTTTTGCGGACATGACGGCAAAAAGTGCTGCACAAAAACAACCTGCCTTAAATGTTACAGATGTCTTGTTGATAGATAGTGATGTACTATGTGATGCACAGACTCATGCACCTAAAACAGAAATACAGAGCTGGATTAAGAGAGGAGCAATACAGCAAGGGAAAACTTATTATATGAATGACAAGCCCATCCTACCAAAAAATTTATACAAGACAGCTGCCTTAGTGAGCCATGGAAACACCCATGTCTCAACAGGAGGGATGGTACATATTATTCAACAATACTTTTATACTATAAATTTTTCTGATTATGCAAAACAATTTTGTCGAGCGTGCTTAATTTGCTGTAAACACAATGCACAAGGCAACATAAGGCCAAAACGTGGCCAGTTTCCCGCAGCTGAGTATCCATTTCAAATTGTACATATGGATTTCATTGAATTATCTTGGTCACAAGGGAAGAAGTGTTGCCTAGTCGTTATAGACACCTTTTCTAAGTGGGTAGAAATATACCCTGTAAAACACTGTGATGCAATGACCGTTGCAAAATGTTTGGTAGGCCATTATTTCCCTACCTATGGCATACCTCATATTATAAGATCGGACAATGGGACTCATTTTGTAAATCAGACCATGTCCCTTTGCTCACAAGCATTAGGGTTTACGATCAAAAATCATTGTGCTTATCACCCCCAGAGCGCAGGCTTGGTGGAAAGGACCAACGGCACCATTAAAACAAGGCTCAGAAAGACAGTGGAAGAGACAAAAAGACCGTGGCCAGAATGTTTGTCTCTAGTAAAATTATGGATGAGAATAACTCCCACTCCTGCAGGATTGACACCATTTGAAATAGTGTATGGTAGACCGTTTCCCTTAGCAACCGAAATGAGTGATATAGGAAAAGCAGACAGAGAAAATACGTTAGCCGATTGGATGCGTAAGCTATTATCATCACAACAAAAACATAACCCCAGTAGTCTGCCAGTAAATTCTGTTTCTGTTCAACAGGATAATCTGCAGCCAGGAGATTGGATCCTGGTCAAGGTCCTGTTGCGAAAGGATTGGAGCACGCCTCGGTGGGACGGACCTTATCAAGTCCTGCTCACAACACCAACAGCGGTGAAAATAGCAGAGCGACCTTCCTGGATACATAAGAGTCACTGTAAGCCCATCAAGCCCGTATCAGAGACCTCTGTACCTTCGGAGTAGCAGTGGAAGTCCGCTACAAAGGCGCAGCAATCAATAGGATACTGACGTCTCAACCCGGTGAAGAAAACAGCTGATCTGCACTCCATTTAGAATGGCTCTGATTGGGTGGGGATGTGGTAAGGTAACTCTCGGTGTAATTCTCTTTATGGGAATTGTTGGTCTGCTTCTGCACTCACCAGAGCAGGTGTTTCGCCCACCTAGATGGACACATGACGGCTCCCACCTGAGACCTATCTCCACAAATGAGACCCATCCTTTCCTACAAAACTACTGGTACCGTTATGTTTATGATTCAGCAAAGAAAGACAATTTAACTAATTGTTATGTCTGTACCCACATGCCATCTCATGCCGATGGATTAACTATATATGGGAAACCTATGAATAAGTCACAAGCAAAGTGTGCTGCCTCTTTTGCAGGTGTAGGCTATCAGCATGATAATATAAAAATAAATGATACAGATCCATATACTGCTGGTTTGGATAATGGCGTATGTGCACAGCAGTTTTGGATCGATTTTGCTATAAAAGTGTCAAATATATCCTTACCTTTATCTGTCCACCTGAACATGGACCCTAAAACATTTAATCACTCAATGTGTTATGACCAAATGAACGGCACCCATCATATGGGGAACACCACCAACTGTGCCCAAATACTAGTACACGGAGAAGGTGCCCCGGTAAACATAAGTGGATTTAGTAATGGCACCTACTGGGTGCAAGGAGTAGCTTGGTTATGTGGACCCCGCGCATATTTCGTTTTGCCCTATAACTGGTATGGTGTGTGCGCTCCAATCTTTGTGTCAGACCATACTTTCCTGGTGTCACTGTCATCTACACCAGCGAACCGCAGGCGCCGGTCCATCATAACTACAGCTTCTCTCCATCCTCATGACAGTGTCTGGGGTTCAGATGTTCCCCAGGAGTTCAAACATTGGTCTACAGACCAGAAAGTATTAATGTCTCTTTTTCCCTGGGTAGGAACAGCAAAGAATACGTTACGATTAGAAACTATTGATTATCGTTTGGGGCTGTTCATAAATAACTCCATCATAATAAATGAGCAACAGAATGGTGAGATAGATGCTATTAAACAGATGGTCATTCAGAATAGAATGGTTTTAGACATACTTACTGCTGCACAAGGTGGTGTGTGCGTGCTTTTAAATAATACCTGCTGTACATATATTCCCGATAATGTGCACTCACCCAACATGACTACAGCCTTGGACCGTCTGCGAGAACTTCAAAAGATCATGACCTTAGACCCTCATGCTGGCCCCTCATGGTTGGACTGGTTTCTTACTGGGTCCTGGTGGCAGTTACTGCTAAAGTTCTCACTCCCCATTCTTGTTACATTATTATTTGTATGTTGTTGTTTCATTTGTATTATACCCTGCCTCCGTTCCATGATACAACATACTTTTAGTTCTGTTTTTCTGCTATACACTGCAGAAGAACGAATGGATTTACTAACCTTGTCTAGCCCTCTTAATAATGATGATGATGTGATCTGAATGACGGTTGTGCTGAAAGTGTTTTTGCAATTTGTACAATACTGATGCTTCTGATCATACTGTCATGATAAACAGGAGGGACTGTTAGGTTGAAGAAACTGTTAGTAATCATTTGTTATCATTTCTGTATAATCAGCAATGAGTGTAAATATGTATATACATTATTTTGTTTTCCTTTACCTTCATACTTTAGATTATATTAGTTTACACGTATCCTGAGCACGTGTTTAAATAGTTGTCCACCTGAGTAAAACCAGAACTTCTTCTTACTCTCACAGTCTTTTCTTTGTTCTCACTCCAAGACCCCTGCCCCCCATTGACTATAAATAAAGGTGCCAAGGGGAACCACCCTTTGTAACACATTCCTTTGTAGCCTAGCATGCAGAGAGTGTGGTTACCCTTGTGCAAGTAAAACTCTAAGTGTGTTGTCTCGTAATTAATGGTGTGTACAGAGTTGGAGTGGAAAGCCTGTCGCTTTCTCCAACATATACTGTACTGTAGTTTGGTCCTGTGTGCAGAGTTGGAGTGGAAAGCCTGACGCTTTCTCCAACACCCATATATATATATATATATGTACATATATATAGTTTTTTTATTAGCAATAGAAAAGAAAAATAACGCAGTTCTCCGTAAAGGAGGGATGGTGGATGGAATATATATATATATATATATATATATATATATATATATATATATATATATATATATATATATATACATTTATATAAAATAATTGTCACACAACCTGGGTGACATGCCTTGCCTGCTCACCCAATTTTAGTGCACTTTAGTTATCCATACTGACCATCTAGTCTCGACACACCCATATATATATATATATATATATATATATATATATATATATATATGTATATATATATAGATATTTTTTCTTTTTCTTGTGAGGGATGGTGGATGGAATATATATATAAAATAATTGTCACACAACCGGGGTGACATGCCTTGCCTGCTCACCCAATTTTAGTGCACCTTAGTTATTCATAATGACCATCTAGTCTCGATACACCCATAAATATATATGTATATATATATAGTTTTTTTATTAGCAATAGAAAAGAAAAATAACGCAGTTCTCCGTAAAGGAGGGATGGTGGATGGAATATATATATATATATATACATTTATATAAAATAATTGTCACACAACCTGGGTGACATGCCTTGCCTGCTCACCCAATTTTAGTGCACTTTAGTTATCCATAATGACCATCTAGTCTCGATACACCCATGAATATATATGTATATATATATATATATATATATATATATATATATATATATATATATATATATATATAGTTTTTCTGTTTTTTTTTTGCAATAGACAATAAAAATAACGCAGTTCTCCGTAAAGGAGGGATGGTGGATGGAATATGTATATGCATATATATAAAATAATTGTCACACAACCTGGGTGACATGCCTTGCCTGCTCACCCAATTTTAGTGCACCTCAGTTATCCATACTGACCATCTAGTCTCGACACACCCATATATATATATATATATATATATATATATATGTATATATATAGATATTTTTTCTTTTTCTTGTGTTTTTTTTTCGCAATGGATATTAAAAATAAAGCAGTCCTCCGTAAAGGAGGGGTGGTGGAGGGAATATATATATACATTTATATAAAATAATTGTCACACAACTGGGGAGACATGCCTTGCCTGCTCACCCAATTTTAGTGCACCTTAGTTATCCATAATGACCAACTAGTCTCGATACACCCATAAATATATATATATATATATGTACATATATATAGTTTTTTTATTAGCAATAGAAAAGAAAAATAACGCAGTTCTCCGTAAAGGAGGGATGGTGGATGGAATATATACATACATATATATAAAATAATTGTCACACAACCTGGGTGACATGCCTTGCCTGCTCACCCAATTTTAGTGCAACTTAGTTATCCATAATGACCAACTAGTCTCGATACACCCATAAATATATATGTATATATATAGTTTTTTTTTTTTCGCAATGGACAATAAAAATAACGCAGTTCTCCGTAAAGGAGGGATGGTGGATGGAATATATATATAAAATAATTGTCACACAACCGGGGTGACATGCCTTGCCTGCTCACCCAATTTTAGTGCACCTTAGTTATTCATAATGACCATCTAGTCTCGATACACCCATAAATATATATGTATATATATGTATTGTTTTTTTTTTTTTTTTTTTTTGCAATAGACAATAAAAATAGCGCAGTTCTCCATAAAGGAGGGATGGTGGATGGAATATATATATACATATATATAAAATAATTGTCACACAACCTGGGTGACATGCCTTGCCTGCTCACCCAATTTTAGTGCAACTTAGTTATCCATAATGACCAACTAGTCTCGATACACCCATATATATATATATATATATATGTACATATATATAGTTTTTTTATTAGCAATAGAAAAGAAAAATAACACAGTTCTCCGTAAAGGAGGGATGGTGGATGGAATATATATATATATATATATATATATATATATATATATATATATATATATATATATATATATATATATATATACATTTATATAAAATAATTGTCACACAACCTGGGTGACATGCCTTGCCTGCTCACCCAATTTTAGTGCACTTTAGTTATCCAGAATGACCATCTAGTCTCGATACACCCATGAATATATATGTATATATATATATATATATATATATATATATATATATATATATAGTTTTTCTGTTTTTTTTTTGCAATAGACAATAAAAATAACGCAGTTCTCCATAAAGGAGGGATGGTGGATGGAATATGTACATGCATATATATAAAATAATTGTCACACAACCTGGGTGACATGCCTTGCCTGCTCACCCAATTTTAGTGCACCTTAGTTATCCATACTGACCATCTAGTCTCGATACACCCATATATATATATATATATATATATATATATATATATATATATATATATATATATACATGTACATATATATAGTTTTTTTATTAGCAATAGAAAAGAAAAATAACGCAGTTCTCCGTAAAGGAGGGATGGTGGATGGAATATATATATATATATATACATTTATATAAAATAATTGTCACACAACCTGGGTGACATGCCTTGCCTGCTCACCCAGTTTTAGTGCACCTTAGTTATCCATAATGACCATCTAGTCTCGATACACCCATAAATATATATGTATATATATATATATATATATATATATAGTTTTTTTATTTTTTTCGTAATGGACAATAAAAATAACGCAGTTCTCTGTAAAGGAGGGATGGTGGATGGAATATATATATACATATATACATTTATATAAAATAATTGTCACACAACCTGGGTGACATGCCTTGCCTGCTCACCCAGTTTTAGTGCACCTTAGTTATCCATACTGACCATCTAGTCTCGATACACCCATAAATATATATACTGAACAAAAATATAAACGCAACACTCTTGTTTCTGCTCCCATTTTTCATGAGATGGACTTAAAGACCTACAATTCATTCCAGATACACAATATTACCATTTCTCTCAAACATTTCTCACAAATCAGTCTAAATGTGTGATAGTGAGCACTTCTGCTTTGCTGAGATAATCCATCCCACCTCACAGGTGTGCCACATCAAGATGCTGATCTGACATCATGGGTAGTGCACAGGTGTACCTTATACTGCCCACAATAAATGGCCACCCTGGAATGTGCAGTTTTTTGCTTTATTGGGGGTCTGGGGACTCAGAACCGGTCAGTATCTGGTGTGACCACCATTTGCCTCATACAATGCAACACATCTTCTTCGCATAGAGTTTATCAGATTGTCAATTGTGGCCTGTGGAATGTTGGTCCACTCCTCTTCAATGGCTGTGCGAAGTTGTTGGATATTAGTGGGAACTGGTACACGCTGTCGTATACGCCGGTCAAGCACATCCCAAACATGCTCAACGGGTGACATGTCCGGTGAGTATGCTGGCCATGCAAGAACTGGGACATTTTCAGCTTCCAAGAACTGTGTACAGATCCTTGCAACATGGGGCCGTGCATCATCTGTCTGAGTGGCTGGTCTCAGACGATCTTGGAGGTGAACCTGCTGGATGTGGAGGTCCTGGGCTGGTGTGGTTACACGTGGTCTGCGGTTGTGAGGCCGGTTGGATGTACTGCCATATTCTCTGAAATGCCTTTGGAGACGGCTTATGGTTGAGAAATGAACATTCAATGCACGAGCAACAGATCTGGTTGACATTCCTGCTGTCAGCATGCCAATTGCACGCTCCCTCAATGCTTGTGGCATCTGTGGCATTTTGCTGTGAGACAAAACTGCACATTCCAGGGTGGCCTTTTATTGTGGGCAGTATAAGGTACACCTGTGCACTACCCATGATGTCAGATCAGCATCTTGATGTGGCACACCTGTGAGGTGGGATGGATTATCTCAGCAAAGCAGAAGTGCTCACTATCACACATTTAGACTGATTTGTGAGAAATGTTTGAGAGAAATGGTAATATTGTGTATCTGGAATGAATTGTAGATCTTTAAGTCCATCTCATGAAAAATGGGAGCAAAAACAAAAGTGTTGCGTTTATATTTTTGTTCAGTGTATGTATATGTATACATATAGTTTTTTTTGTGTTTGTGAAAACGGGTCTTTAATCGGGGAAACGGAGCGGGTAGAGCAGGACGGAACGCAGGCATTGACAAACTACAATGACGGACAGGGCAAACAGGTAAGACCAGGACTTAAAATAGGTCATGACTAATCAAAGTAATCGGGCAAAGCAGGAGACGATCAGGGAAGCACACGTGGGTAATCAGGGGGCGTGGCACACACGAGGAGCGGACAAGCCGGGCATATATGTATATCTATATAAAACCTCATTAATGAGGGACAGGGAACAGAACGGACAGACAGAACTGGCACAGGGGAAGGAGCCAGGACAAGACTTGACATAAGACAGGAAAGGCAGAGAAACAGATCAGAAAGGGGGACACGGAGGGAACAGGCAGGACAAAAGGACCGGGAGTGAACGAAGGGAACATCGGGGAAAGAGGAGCAGAAGCCAGAGGGACGAGGGACAAAGAGAGGAGGGACAGAGACAGGAGGAACAAAGCGAGGGGGAGCAGAGGCAGGAGGGACAAAGACGGGAGGCCAGGGAGAGAAGGAGGGGGAACCAAGAGGAGCCCGAGGGAGACCCAGCGGGCGACGGGAGGCAGCCGGAAGGGCTGCAGGCGGCCGGGAGGCCGGAGCCGGAGGGGCCGAGGAGACGGGGTGAGGGACAGACGCAGGGACGAAGGAGGGAGTCGGAGGGGAGACCAGGGAAGGGGACGAAGGAGCTGGAAGGGACCCTGGCGAGGGCAAGGAGAGAGGGGGAGCCGCAGCAGACGGCGACGTCCTCCGACACGCCAGAGCGGGAGGACCAGCAGGCGAATGAGGAGCCGCCGTCGGGGGGCCCGCAGGCAACCGATAAGACGCCGGAGGAGGGACCGAGGCAGGGCGACGAGGCCGCGGAGGGGGACCCGCAGACGACAGCCGACCCGGAGGGCCAGGACCCGCAGGTGCCGACCAAGCCCTAGCGCCGGCGAGGGAGGGCGAGCCAGGGGGCTGGGCGGGTGGGACCCCAGCCGTGCGTCTGTGTCCTCTCCCCTTATGGGACACAGACATAAGGACCTGCGGCCGGGGTCGGGCTCGTCGGGGTGAGGGTACCAGAGTCACAGGGGGAGAAGGGACTGGAGTGGGGCCAGGGACTGGAGCTGCAGGCTGCAGAGGGGGCGCCTGCCCGGGAGCTGCAGGCAGGGAAAGCGCCTCGGACGTGGGCGCGGTAGCTGCAGGCAGCGGAGACGGCTGCTCGGGCTCTGGGGCCGCAGGGGGCACTTATTTTATTATATAAAATAAGTGTCACACAACCGGGGTGACATGCCTTGCCTGCTTGTGGGATGAGGAAGACTCAGGGACTGGAAATGGGATTAAAACTGAAGATGTGCTCATTCCTTTGTGTATTTACAAATTTTCCTTCCGTCAGACATGAGGAGTTTGCTGCTATATTTGGCACTAATAGAGATTCTGATGCTGCTATTTTTATTGTCTATTAGTTTGTTATTATTTACAAGTTCTGTTGTGTTTTTGCATTTTTCTCTTCTGGTTAATTAACTGCTGTCTGTTTGCTGTGAAGTATGAGTGTGGTGAGTAAGACTCAGGGACTGGAAGTGGGATTACAACTAAAGATAACATGCTTATTCCTTTTTGTATTGTTTACAAATTTCCTTCCGTCAAACATGAGGAGTTTGCTGCTATATTGTGCACTAACAGAGATTCTGATGCTGCTATTTTTATTGTTTATAAATGTGTTATTGTTTCCAAGTTGAGTATTCAATAAATGCTAAATTGAGAAATTTTGTGTATCGTTTGTTATTATTAGTGTGATATTTTACCATGCAAATAGAGGGGAAAACGTCCAATTATCGGCCAAAAAAAATCAGCAGCATATATCGGCCATCGCCTGACCCTTGACTTGAAAAACCCATATCGGTCGACCTCTAGTAACAGTACATTCTGTCCAATTCATCCATCGAGTTAAGTCACACACCCACTTGAGGGGGCACTCCGGCAGACGTGAGGATGGGGATGTTCTTTCCGCTATAACATCCACTGCAGAAGTACATCTCGCTCCTGTTCACAGGGCTTACTTCAATGATGAAGCAGGGCTGGTTGTCTGGACAAGAAGTTGTCCTGCTGCTGGGTCTCGGTGCCGTTTTTCCACCTAAGCTTGAAGGTGGAAATGTGTTCCAACTTGGTCCCTGGGACTGCAGCATAGCCAAACATCGCGAGCAGCGTCGGCCACACCCACCACCAGAACCATCACACCGTCCTATACACATAAAGAAGAACTAAAACATAGAGTGTTGTGACAATCTATGCGTTAATGTTTGGCAGCATAGGTGATTCATTAAAATTATACCGAAGAATGGAAAATGTGATATTTAGAATATTTTTTGCCATTTAGTAGCTAATTTAAGCACTTACCCAATGCCTCAATTTGTTTTAGGTCAGTAATGTCTGAGCCAAAAGAATGAATGTATGAATTTAATACAATTCACCCACTCCCACCCACACACAAATCTGAAATTCAATTTAAGACACTTCTTAAACATTAGTGCATTAACAAAAAAGGAAAATCTTAAGAGATTCAGTAGGATTTTCTATGTTAGACTTAAGCTAATAGTTCAATAGTTTTTACATATTTCAATATACCAATTTGACTTTAATGTTGAAACAGATGCTAAAACATGGAATAATTTCATAACTAGAGAAACATGTTATTCACAAACACTAGCAAAGGTAGCTTATAGTTAAGCTTACTTAAGTCAGCAAGTCAGGCTACAGTGTGTAAGAATAGTCGTAAACGATAATTTGTCTCAGTCTTACATGACAGAATAAGTAAACAGAAAATATAAAATGGCTGAAACAGCGTCATTAACGCCAGCTACAGTAGAGGCGCAGAAAAGGTGTCATGACTGAAGTATTCCCAAACTCTGGAAGACCGTATGCGAGCCTTTTTTGCCGCGTGTTTCTCCAGAGGCTCCGGAGCTCCGCTGGTTGACACAGCCATGTTGGTTCATGTGCAGGGGGACGAGCGGCAAATTTCTTTTTTGCAGGGTGGTAGGTGATGTCTCATTAATATTTATTAATTTACTTACAAAATGGTGCGGCACTGCATCCAAGCCTGCGGCACTCAGAGTCACAAATACAGTGGAAACCATTTGTAGTAATTACGTCTGTCTGGCTGATTTCCAACTAATTGATATTTGTATATTTATTACATGAATATAAGGTAATATAAGGTAATAGAAGAGGTATTTAATGGTTTTCCATCTGAGGAATTTGCAAAAAACTGCAGTGCATGATGGGTCGGACCTAAAGGCTGCCTTAACGTCCTCATCTGTATGACGACATACATCAAGACTAGGAAGGTGCATAATGTTCATGTCTGGTTGCGTTTGTTGGTCCAGAAAGTAATTCAATTTCGCCATGTAGGTTACGTTCTTAAAAACTGCTTGGATATAGCCCGATTATATGCTGTGGGCCTTTTAATTTCTTTGTTTACCAGGTAGGCTACCTTCTTTAAACTGCGTTTTGTTAGACTACATATTTAGGGAGGTCTTTATAAATTTATAGTAGTCTTCATAAATATGTACATAGTTTAGCCTAACCCAGCCACTTAAGGGAGAAAGCCAGCTCAACTAGGTGTCGGTCCCAAGCCCGGATTAATGGGGAGGGTTGGCGTCAAGAAATAAAGAGACTGTATCTTCACTGCATGACTGATGTCAAAATGTGTGAAATATGTGGTTGTATTAATAAATGCATTAAAGTAGGTTAATGATTCTGTGCTGTCTAAATTGTATAGAAAATTTCTACGTATAGCCAAACAAATCTCCTCCTGTTTGAAAAAGCATAGAAAAAGCAATTTAGCCACTAAAACTTTACAGTTTTTGTGAGGGACAGTCGAATTCTCTCGTTTCTCTCGTCAAGTTTTTTTGTGATCCTGCACCTACACTTTGCCGGCCCCAGGAGGATGGGCTCCCCCTTTGAGTTTGGTCCCTCCCAAGGTTTCTTCCTTCTTGGGAGTTTTTCCATGCTATCGGCGCCTATGGCTTACTCACTGGGGGCTTTGGGTGGGCATGATATAAAGCAAAGCATTTTCCCTCCCAGTTTCCTCCTCTGGTCCACATTGCAGGACCATCAGCCATCAGAAACAGCCAGACGGTCTCCTTCAGCTTCTTTAGTGTCCTTGGAAGCCAAGGCAGTTTTAGGTCTGAGAAGAGGTTTATCAGAAGGACACATAGTACGTCGTTTGTCCTGAAATGTAACATGGGGAGGAAAAGTTAAGCGGTTTAGTCAGATTGGAGTCGTTTATTCAGCAGTGGCAGCGCCAGTGACTTAATGCTACAGGTGCTATAGGGGAGTGAGATTATTTAGACCGGGTGCTTTAGCTTTTCAGCTTATGTAGATGGTGTATAGAAGCACACAGCACGATAAGCTACAGCATGGATAAAATAGGATAAAATATGAAATTCTAACGTCTAGCTCACAGAGCCTCTATGTGTACTTTGAAGAAAAAATACACTACAAGTATGCTGTAAAAACCGCAAAAATGTCTTACACAATATACAGATTTTACAGATAGTTAAAGAAAAAATGAAACCAATATTTTGGGGGTGCTGTGGGGGTACTATGGTCATTGGAGGAGGAGCTAGAGCCCCCCCCCCCAAGCTTTTCCTTGGTGCTGCCACTGTTGTTCAGATTAAAAGTAACATTGTCATTAATAAACAGTACTCTGATCAAATTTTTGCATGTACAAACACAATCAAAGTTTAACCACATGTTTAGACACAATTCACACACCTGTTACATTTCCATAATGCTAAGACTCTCTACACTTACTTCATCCACTTTCTTGTTTGGTACACAGTCATTTGATGGATGTGTAAGATCATTACCAGACCGTCTGCTGCAAACTCTACAGTTAATGAATGGCTGCAAAAACACACAGACACACAAAAACAGTATTTAAAGAGTGGTGGGCAATAAATACAGTGAGAGAAGGTGTAGTAAAGATATATCTAATGATTTAAGGCAGAGCTGCTGGAGTGCAGGGTTTAATGACACAGAACAATTTTAGAGGAAAGAGCTTCCAAAGCAGGGTCACCATAAGGCTATATTATACAAAGCAAGTTCATCTAAAAGTATGAACAACAAATCCCGTTTAACTGAACACTGCTCTGTATTAAAATACTGTCCTCCGATCAAGCTAAGTGGTCCTGTAGTTCACTATTTAAAGAGGTAAATTTAAAGGGTAATTCACACTGCACATCTACCCTGCTCTGACCAGGTTTAATTACTGGCTTTCTAATTAAAACAAGAGTTAAGTCCTGCCCTTTCACCACAAAACACCACACTGCCATTTAAGGCTGATTTCAACAATGAGTTTTAGTTAACCTGGCTCGATTGAGTTAACTCTGGGTATGTAAAACCCGCTTTGTAGTACAGCCCACAGGTCTTTAAATAAGGCCAGCTAGGGTTCATAGCTCGAAGCATAATCTACAGGTCACCCCTCAGATGATTAGCATTTGCTTCTGCCTGGTAATCCAGCCTTTAAGCCTGTAAACCTACTAAAATTTGAGAATAAGGTGAAGGAACTGGCTCTTTGAGGCCACCTATGTATTTGTTACTTTATTGTTGGCTAACTTTCCCCCGCAGGGCATCAAAAAAGTTAACATGAACCTAAATTAATTTGCTAACTGATATGTCCAATGCTCACAGTCACAGTGACTCTTTACTTACCCTCTTGTCCATGAAAATACAGTCAGCCCGATGGTCTGTTGCAGTTGACTTTGGACATTTTGTTGCTCTCAAGAGAATCTCAATGTCAATGTATTCACTGCTGATCTAAATCACATAAACACGTTATATACAAAATTGCCTACAACTGTTTTAAAGGCAATATAACAAACAATAATCACCCAAAAAATGGCAAACTGTCACAGACTTGACTGCAGCAGATTCAGAGAGAAACTGTGAGAAGGTAAAATTGACCAGGGCTGAGATATACAACCATCACTTTCATTGTGAAGAGACATTAAGCATCATATGCATTGAAATTAAAACATCAAAATCAATGTGATACTCATTAGTTCAGCTTGCAGATGATGAAAGTTTCACACTTTTGTAAACACTTTCTCAGCAGTTACCTTCGGACGGCCCTGGATGTTATAGAAATTCATGTGCTGACGGGTTCCTTGATGAGCATTTTCGACTGCGAGTTTAATGGCCGTCTTGTGAGTGCAGGGAGACTGTGGTAATCTTGCTGGGCCTCTGTGGAGATAAGCAGAGCTCCATAAGCCAAAACCAGAAGCAGCAGGCGGGTCATCTTCCTCTCAGCTTTGAAGGGAGAAGCAGGACTGAGGACACTGATCTGTGGTCCCCTTATCCAGCACGTCCAGGGGCGTGTCCTTCACTCGAAACAAACAGACCTTTGAACAACATTGGAAAACTCTTCAGGATGAATTGAGGCAGGTGGTCAAGTGGGTTTATTGTTATTTCAGCAATATACACAGTACACAGTGAAAGGAAACATTGTTCCTCCTGGACCACGGTGCAACACAAAGAAGAAAAACAGAAACAACACAAGATGACACAAGTGCGGGCAAGATAGAACTATACAGAGTGAAAGGAGCACAAACAGAGGGAGAAAGTGCAAGATAAACACAAGAGCAACAATACAATACTACAGGACAAGACAGCGCAGTCAAGAACACAGAGTGCAGCCAGAGCTAACCTGAATAGGGGCATCAAGGTTGCCAGGCAGGCAGAGAAACAGAAAATAGAGGTCTACTTCACATACAACAACCCACAGTGGGTGTGGCAGGGAATACAACACATTACAAACTTCAAAGGCAACAACACCGTCACTGTTAACAGCAACGCCCTTTTAGCAAAGGAGCTAAACAGCTTCTTTGCTCGTCTGGAGGAACACAGAGCAGACATAGCCACACTGCCCCCTCCCCCAATCTCCAGCACTCACAGACTCCCTCTGCAGGAACACCACGCGAGAAGGCACATTGCATCTCTAGGTGTGTGGAGTTTAAGACAAGGCAAGTGATGCTACGATAATATAATTCCTTGGTAAGACCCCACCTAGAATATTGTGTGCGGGTTTGGTTACCATACCTTAAGAAGGACATTGCTGCCTTGGAAAAGGTGCAACGTAGGGCAACGAGAATGATTCCTGGTCTTAGAGGAATGTCTAATGAGGAGAGGTTAGCTGAGCTGAATCTGTTTAGCCTCGAGCAAAGGAGACTAAGGGGGGACATAATCCAGGTGTTTAAGATTCTAACAGGTCTGGATGCTGTTCAGCCAAATGGCTATTTCAATGTTAGTTTAAATACCAGAACTCGTGGCCATAAGTGGAAATTAGCTGGAGAACATTTTAAAACGAATTTGATGAAGCATTTCTGTACACAGCGTGTAGTTAGAGTATGGAATAGTCTTCCTGTTATTGTAACACAAGCTAAAACCCTGGGTTCTTTTAAATCAGAGCTAGATAAGATTTTTGAGCTATTAGCTAAGTTCTCCTCAAAGGAGCTTGATGGGCCGAATGGCCTCCTCTCATTTGTAAATCTCTTTGGTTCTTATGAGTCAGCTTACAGAGATGAGGTCCAGAAACTGATAGGTTGGAGTTCAGCAAACAATTTGGCACTAAACAGCACAAAGACAAAGGAATCACTGACTTCAGGAAGGATGGAGGCGACACTGGCCTGCCTAGATGGATGGATGGATGTTTTTATTGACATTGTAAGTACAATGAGATTTAGTTTGGAACGCGCCAGCAGCTACACAGTATATTTACAATTATATAGATTGTGAGGCATAAAATAAGGTGTGAGTAATATAACATAACGACATAATATAAGTAATCATTAATTAATCATTACAGATGGTATGAGGTGTGAACCGCTAGGCTGCTATGGCATGTTTGGTATCAAACCGATGGAAAATCACTCCAGTTTCCAAATCTGGTCAGTGGTTACCACGAAAGTGAATATATCAAAAGTTACACCAGCCTAACGAAAATCATCAATACAAGGGAAATCACTCTGGTCATAAATCTCAAAAGGACTGATACAGACCCCCTTCCGAAAGCCCGCCAAATGGATGGTCAGCCATTGGTCCAGGAGTCGAATTCCTGGTCACTCCTATTCACGAACTTTACACTATAAAACCTGGCACCTCAGAACAAAGCCAGGAGAGGAGAAACAGAAGGGAGGAGAAAACAAAAGACCATCAGCACGAAGAGAGGCAGAGAACATCAGCCCAAGAGAAGAGAAGCCCACAAGAAGCCCTCCTGAAGCCTATCAGTGAAGACCCAGCTGGACAGAGAACTGCAACCAAGCCCAAGCTTCACCAGGAGAGGGAATCAGAGGGGCTCCACTCCAACAACCGCTGCAAACACCGCGCCTCCCTGAGTGCCATCACCCATCAGCTCATCAGCCTCCGCAACCAACTGCCAAGACCCCCCCCCCCCCCCCACTCTGCAACCAAGTAAACAAACTTCCTTTCATTTATAACAACCTAAACTCCTATTCACCTGCTATATTACTTTAGGACAGTATTTCCACAAATTGCTTGCTTTGCAGAACAGTATTTTCCCTTTTAAGGTTACTCATTTTAAATCTGGTCATTGCATTTTCATGATTACATTGTTTGTGTCCACTCCGTTATTTCGTGTTTATTGTTTGTTAGGTGTAATGTCTGTCTTATGTTAGTTATAGGAATAAATGCATGTCTTTTACACAACTTCAGCCTCCGTTCATTGAGTGCTCACAAGAATCCCTGCCTGTGCGATCTACGCTCTGAAACCTCAAATTCGCCTGAAATATCGCGAGACTCTCTCTCATTGGCCGTGAGGGGAGCTTCGCTACCGATCGTTTACATTACCTGGTGACGCAGCTCGTTGGACAAGCCTTCTATTCTAACCCAGGTTATTACGTGATACTGGTTATTAATGAGTTCCATTTAAGTCACACATTAACAGACTCACGGTGTTTCGCAATTGAGTTTGAGCCGACCATTCAGCCTAAAAATTGGTTAATAATCACAAGGCACAAGGTTTAACACTAGATTTACCGAGTTTTTATTCTCTGCTGAGAGTCCCAAGGTGTTTGTCACCCCTGCTGTGATTTTCGCAGGTCTTCAGCCCCATCCTCCTCCTGCTTTTGTTGTGCAAACACACCCATTACCTGTGAGGCCTGGCGCATTTGCATTTTTTACTCAGAGTAGCTCAAATCCAAGGCAGGCTAAACCTCTGTGTGTGACATGGAAACCTTCACAAAAGTCTGCCATATCTATACCAAATATCCCACACGCTGACTGACCTGCAAATATGAAAGACGCACATTCACAAAATATATGGAAACACAAGTCTGTGTTATTTATAAAACAAATTGAGTGAAAATAGAATGAAAAGTTGCTAATAGAATGAAATGAATAAAATGAAAACATGCTAACACTTCAGTCTCCAATGCATGTTTGTATATAAATGTCATAAGCTGAGTGAAGTCATGGTCCATGGTTTTTGACATGCTCATACACATACAGAATAAAATGTCATTTCATTTTCATTGGCCATCACTGAATTATAACACCAAAAGTGAATTTTGTTTTTGTGTGATCTCTCCAGCTTTGCATGTTTGGCTGTTCATGTAAAAATTGATGTATCCGTGCCTCAGTTCCAGGTTCATCTCTTCGTCATCTTTCTGCCTTTTGTCTCAGTGGTTACTGTCCCACACAGTCTGTCTATCTTTCAAAGTCTGTGTTTGCAGCGTTTGAAAACCCAGTGACCATCATCCCTGTATTTGGCAATGGAGTTCCTTGGCTAGAAGAATCGGAAACAATCTTCTTTTTCCTTTCCACCCTGTAGATGCTTTGTACAGAACGTAGGCATTCACCGCCACCAAGTCCAGCATGTTGTAAAACACAGCTACTGGCCACTTGCTTGTTGCTGCTCGTACTGAATACATGCGCGCCATTCTAAACACTGACGTGGAGAATTCCTCTCCCTGTGCAGTGTCCTTTGCCAATGGAGGAAGTTCACGGCAAACGTTATTCACCATGCCCAGTAAAGTGAAGCAGTCTGTGTGACAGTGACAGTGAGGTGAAGAAATTGTCCATTGTGACATTTCTCCCGTCATCCAGAAATGACTCCATCAGACTCATGACCACGTTCTCTGCCAGCCTTCACCAAGAACTGTGCTGAAAGTTTCACTCCAGGAGAACACATGAACATAGATGTACAGCTGTTCTCGACCAAGGTTCATTGTCCATGCAGTATATTTACATTTACATTTACAGGATTTGGCAGACGCCCTTAGCCAGAGCGACTTACATAAGTGCTTTGAGACTCTGCAATGAATTTCCGATGCTAGCTCAATAAGGACCCCAGCTACGAATACTATCTCTGAGAACGCCATTGAGTAGTGCAGAATTTTTATTTTATTTTATTTTTTTAAAACACACACCAGAAAAAGAGTCGAGTAAGAATATAGAAGTTCTACGTCAGGTATTTCTGAAAAAGAAAAGTTTTGAGTCGTCGCTTGAAGACATTCAAGGATTCAGCTGTTCGGACATCTAGGGGGAGTTCATTCCATCAATTAGGTGCCAGGACAGAGAAGAACCGAGATGCGTGTCTTCCTTGTGCCTTGAGGGGAGGTGGGACCAGTCGAGCAGTGCTGGAGGATCGGAGAGATCGTGGTGCAGAGCGGGGTGTGATGAGGTCCTTTAGGTAGGATGGTGCCAGAGAATTTTTGGCTTTGTATGCGAGCATCAGTGTTTTGAATCTGATGCGTGCAGCTACAGGAAGCCAGTGGAGGGAGCGCAGCAAAGGAGTGGTGTGGGAGAACTTGGGAAGGATGAAAACAAGACGAGCAGCTGCATTCTGAATCAGTTGGAGGGGACGGATGGCGCTCAGTGGTAAACCCGCTAGAAGCGAGTTGCAGTAGTCAAGGCGTGAGATGACGAGGGACTGGACGAGTATCTGGGTAGCCTGGGTGGAAAGAAATGGACGTATCCTCCTGATGTTAAAGAGGAGAAACCGACAAGAGCGAGAAAGACTGGTGATATGTGAGGAAAATGACAACCGATCATCTATGGTAACTCCAAGGTTTCTAGCAGAAACCGAAGGACGGATCAGGGAGTTGTCAAAGGAGATCGCAAGGTCCTGGAGGGGGGATGAGTCAGCCGGGATGTAAAGCAACTCAGTTTTACTAGTTTTGAGTTTTAGCTGGTGAGTGGTCATCCAAGATGAGATGTCTGCCAAGCATGTAGAGATCTTAGTGGAGACATGAGTGTCTGAGGGAGGGAAGGAGAGGATGAGTTGAGTGTCATCGGCATAGCAGTGGTAGGAGAAGCCATGTGAGGATATAACTTCGCCAAGAGATTTAGTGTAGAGGGAGAATAGGAGAGGGCCAAGAACCGAGCCCTGAGGGACACCGGTGGAAAGACAACGTGGAGTAGATGTGGATCCATTCCATGTCACTTGGTATATCGCATCCAAGCCGGACAAATTTGGGATCAAGTTCTGGATGGCCACGGATTTGGAGACCAAATACGTCTGCAACGTGTCCCCTAACTTGGGAAAGGACCCCAGTCACCAGAAAAGGGAGAGGCTGGCAGAGAACATGGTCATGAGTCTGATGGAGCCATTTCTGGATGACGGGAGAAATGTCACAACGGACAATTTCTTCACCTCACTGGCACTGTCACACAGACTGCTTCAGCGCAAAACAACACTACTGAGCACAGGGAATAAAGTTTGGTATGAACTTCCTCCAATTTCAAAGGACACTGCACAGCAAGAGGAATTCTCCGCGTCAGTGCTTAGAAGTGGCAGTGTCTCCTTGACAATTTATGCACCTAAAAAAACAAGATTGTGTGTGTTCTGAGTTCCTTGGACCAAGATGTGGCGATCTGTGAAGGCAGAAAGAGGAAACCCAACACGATAACAGACTATAACCACATGAAGGTATGTGAATGTGTGTATAATTTTACATCAGTGCTACAATGTTTTCTGATATGTACTATACAGGCCTATATAGAAAGAAGGTAGAAAAAAAGCAAATACACTCATGACTCTCTCTCTCTCTGCTGTTATAGTGTGGTGTAAATGTGTTGGACCAAATGGCGCGCATGTATTCCGTAAGAGCAGCAACATGCAGGTGGCCAGTAGCTGTATTTTACAACATGCTGGACCTGGTGGTGGCAAATTCCTACGTTCTGTACAAGGCATGTACAGGGTGGGAAGGCAAAAGAAGATTATTTTTGAGTCATCTAGCCAAGGAACTCCATTGCCAATTTATGCCACAAAAGGCTATGGGGACAGAGGAAGGCTGCTGCTGTGCCAGGACTTGTATGGACAACTCAGTGTCAGGTACAGGAGAACTGCAACAGAAACCGCAGCAGGTTTACCAGTGCAAAGTGTTACAAATTCACTTGCGCCAAATGCAGGGATGATGGTCACTGGGTCTGCAAACACTGCAAAGTTTGAAACACTCAATTCTTTTTATAAATAAAACAGACTTGTGCTTCCATATATTTTGTGAATGTGTGTCTTTCATATTTGCAGGTCAGTCAGCATGTGGGATATTTGGTATAGATATGGCAGACTTTTGTGAAGGTTTCCATGTCACACACAGAGGTTTAGCCTGCCTTGGATTTTAGCTGCTCTGAGTAAAAAAATGCAAATGTGCCAGGCCTCACAGGTAATGGGTGTGTTTGCACAACAAAAGCAGGAGGACAATGGCCCAAGAAACTCTCAGCAGGGATGCTAGTAGGTGTTAGGCCCAGGGAATTTACGCAAATTTGCGTAGATTTGGCAGTTCTAGTGTTAAACTTATTCTGAGCACACAATTTAAACTTTTTATGACCGAACGTGCAGTGAAGAAGCGCTACTGTCAACTGGTTGCAAAAGTCGCACTCATGGCAATCTGAAGGCATTTAAGCGGGATCATATGGGCTTATTATAGTTATTTTTATTTCTATTATTAGTAGTTATATTATTTTGTTTTATTTTCGGTGATTTCATTGTAGTTCTTTCGTATTAAACTGCAGTAAACTTTAACCCTATGTCTGACGAGATTCTCAGATGTAGCGCTTTGTTTCCAGGTTCAATTCGGACGAGTGTCTCCGTTTCTATATATCCTGGGAGAGATCTCTCTATTAGCGAACGGGAATACTTGTTATGAGGTTCTAACCTAAATTATGTTGCGCTTGGACATAAGACCGATAGCTTAGTTACCTATCAGGATCATACTCGTATGTGTGTGCCTGCTTTAGACAAAGCAAGTTTAACACAACTTTGCGCTGTGAGCCAAGTGTGTGTCATTTAGAAATTGGGAGTCTCCTGTGCTTGAGACCCGCCGTGGTTAAGCACCATTTGCGACGAGATATAGTGCACTCACAATTTAAATCTGTCGCCGTAACGCGTGCGCCGTCTCGCTTCAGTAATTGTTTTAAGGGGTGATGACGAAGATGACGAATTTACTTTCCTGAAGAGGAGCAGGATGGGTCACGCGTTCTGTAAGATTTGTCTCCCACGGGGAAGGAACGATGTCAGTCGGCATGAAAAATCCAAGTCATTAGTGAATGACAGAGCCGCATGAGTGAACATGAAAAATTAATAGAAAATAAATGACAAATGGTTATTTTATATTTTATATATTTTATATATTTATATTTATATTATATTTTATATAATTTATATTATTTTATATTTCCTGTCTTAAAATGTAAGGGATACACATGGTCATTTCCGTTGTTTCCTGTTTCCTGCGAGAGTGATACTGACTGCTAGCGCGCGAACTTTGAAACCATAGATATCACCTAAATAATAATTCGAGTTAAGTCATTGGGAAAAAGCTTCGCAAGATTAATAATCCTCCAAAATAAATAAATAAAATTTCCCAGACCCCGACGGATTAATCACCTACGCAAGTACCGACCCACGATCTTCGTTCAATTAAGAAGGTGCTTCCAGCCTTACAGCCTCAGTTTACGTAAGTACAACGCCATGTCTACTGTTCCGTGTTCTGAGTGTAATATGTTTAGCTATTCTTCTCCAGTCATTAGCGGTATTTATACATGTGAGAAGTGTCAGTTAGTCGCTAGACTGACGGAGAAGATTGTAGTGTTAGAGGGACGTATCCGGACGTTACATAACATTCAGGAGAATGAGAGTTTTATTGACTCAGTATTAGCGGCTCCGGATATGTCCGCGATAGCCAGTAAGTCTCCCCCTGCTCCGGCAGCAGAGCCTTCGCAGCAAGGCGAGTGGGTGACGACCCGGCGGCATAGTCGCAAATCCAAACCAAACTTACACCGGCACCATTCGCCTATCCGCGTTTCCAACAGGTTCTCCCCACTCAGTGAAACTCCCACTGAGACGCCTGTTGAAAGTGCTCTAATAATTGGTGATTCTATTCTAAGAAACGTGAGAGTAGCGACTCCAGCGACCATTGTAAATTGTCTCCCGGGTGCCAGAGCGACCGACATCTCGGCAAATTTAAAAGTGCTGGCTAAAAGTAAACGTAAATACTCTCAGATAGTTATCCACGTCGGCACTAATGATGTCCGATTGAGGCAATCGGAGATCACAAAGGCAAATTTTAAAGAGGTGTGCAACATTGCGAAGAAGATGTGTGTGTCAGTAACGTGCTCTGTCCAGACTAAAAACTCAAGTCCAGACTAAAAACACACCTGTTTAGTTTAGCGTATAGGGACACTAGTTCTAGCCCTAGCTAACTCTTCACTCCCAGGCAGACCTGTAGTGTGAGGTGTAGAGCTGGGTGGGGATCGGTGCCATTGGCTTTGGATGAACTGGATTGTCAGTGCTGTCACTCTAGCTTTGCAATCTCTTGTGGAACTGGAGTGCTGACATTTCAGGGACTCCCCATGCCGGCATTCCCACTTGCCTCTCCCTCCTACTGATGCTGCCATAGCCATATCTGCCGGAGCTTGCAGATTGCACTTCATATTGTACTCACCTAGCTTTTAGCACTGCCAATAGCCTCCTCTACTATGCCTAATTGTACATTTTATTTCCCCTACTCCTCCTGGGGGTGATGCCTGGAGACCTCAATCTATCAAGATATCCAGCACACCCGACCACCACCAGTGACGTCCCTGCATCCAGCTCGCCGTTCTGATCTTCCATGTATGACCCGCTGCCTTACCTCTGGTTGCCTGGCAATTGGAAGAAGACTCGGCTTCGGCATTGGCTTATCTTCCTTGCTCTCCTCTCTCTATTTGACTATCCCTGCCGGCCCCTGGAGGATGGGCTTCCCCTTTGAGTCTGGTCCCTCTCAAGGTTTCTTCCTTCTAGGGAGTTTTTCCTTGCCACTGTCGCCTATGGCTTACTCACTGGGGGCTTTGGGTGAGGATACTGTAAAGCGCTTTGAGACAATGTAATGTTGTGATAATGCGCTATATAAAAATAAATTTGTTTGTTTGTTGTTGTTGATACTGGAGCCTGGTTGCGGTGGTGGGATGGCTCACGGCGGGTGCCGGAAAATTTCCTTTATTTTCAAATCCAAACCTTGACAGGTATGCTGCTGTTCCAAATCATGGGTGCATGTTACAAGTGCGGAACATATTTTAACTTAGTACTAACTTAGCATCATATTTGATCTGATTCGACTGAATATCCCAGGTTTCCATCTCTCATGCATCTGGTGTGACGTGTTTTCAGACTCTCAGGCTGGCGCAAAGAAATCTTACGGGAATTGAACGTCTCACTCCGGCCAGCTGACCAAAGTTGGTAACCTTGGTATTGTGTGTAGGAGATTCGGTATAACTATAATTTCGTTCTCCATTTACATGCCCGTAGTGTCTTTAAGTGTTATGTAGTTTTGCCTGAAACGCAAAAATAAAACAAAGCAATTAAAGCCGTAAGTGGCTCAAATTGTGCTGTAGCGATTGAAGAACTTTTGTCGGAAGTTGGATTCGAACCCACGCCTTACTTGGGAGAACAGAATACCAGAATAGAGTAGGTTAAGTCCAGCCTTGGCTTCCAAGCTGACGTTTTTCTACATATGTGCTTGTGTATCATGGACAGTAAGAGGGGGCAGGCAAGGAGAGAATTTCTCTCTTTGGGGATCAATAGAGTGTTGTTATTATAACGTCTAAAAAGTATGATGGTCTGTCGATAAATCAATAAGAAAATAAATGAAGTCGTTTTCGCGAACACGCTGGAAAAGCCAGGGGCCGGACCGACTGTAGGGGGCGTGGCCAGAGACAGCCATCTCAGGCTGTCAAGTCTCCCGTTTTGGCCGGGAAACTACCGTATTTTACTTCTCTTTCCCGCCGTCCTCCCGTATTAGTATTTTCCCGTAAATCTCCCTTATATTATATAGTTGCTGGATAGTGTAGTGGTAAGATCGCCGCCTTTCACACGGGAGACCGGGGTTCGAATCCCGGTTGTGGCCAAAAATATATTTTATATATTTTATATATTTATATTTATATTATATTTTATATAATTTATATTATTTTATATTTCCTGTCTTAAAATGTAAGGGATACTGGAGCCTGGTTGCGGTGGTGGGATGGCTCACGGCGGGTGCCGGAAAATTTCCTTTATTTTCAAATCCAAACCTTGACAGGTATGCTGCTGTTCCAAATCATGGGTGCATGTTACAAGTGCGGAACATATTTTAACTTAGTACTAACTTAGCATCATATTTGATCTGATTCGACTGAATATCCCAGGTTTCCATCTCTCATGCATCTGGTGTGACGTGTTTTCAGACTCTCAGGCTGGCGCCTGAGAAACGTCTCACTCCGGCCAGCTGACCAAAGTTGGTAACCTTGGTATTGTGTGTAGGAGATTCGGTATAACTATAATTTCGTTCTCCATTTGCATGCCCGAAGTGTCTTTAAGTGTTATGTAGTTTTGCCTGAAACGCAAAAATAAAACAAAGCAATTAAAGCCGATCAGTGGCTCAAATTGTGCTGTAGCGATTGAAGAACTTTTGTCGGAAGTTGGATTCGAACTTGGGATGCCTTACTTGGGAGAACAGAATACCAGAATAGAGTAGGTTAAGTCCAGCCTTGGCTTCCAAGCTGACGTTTTTCTACATATGTGCTTGTGTATCATGGACAGTAAGAGGGGGCAGGCAAGGAGAGAATTTCTCTCTTTGGGGATCAATAGAGTGTTGTTATTATAACGTCTAAAAAGTATGATGGTCTGTCGATAAATCAATAACAATATCAATGAAGTCAATGTTTATCTAAAGGAATCAGAATTCAGGAAAAGCCAGGGGCCGGACCGAGTGTAGGGGGCGTGGCCAGAGACAGCCTGCTGACTGTTCCAAATCATGGGTGCATGTTACAAGTCCGGAACATATTTTAACTTAGTACTAACTTAGCATCATATTTGATCTGATTCGACTGAATATCCCAGGTTTCCATCTCTCATGCATCTGGTGTGACGTGTTTTCAGACTCTCAGGCTGGCGCAAAGAAATCTTACGGGAATTGAACGTCTCACTCCGGTCAGCTGACCAAAGTTGGTAACCTTGGTATTGTGTGTAGGAGATTCGGTATAACTATAATTTCGTTCTCCATTTACATGCCCGTAGTGTCTTTAACCGGCTGCACAAACTGGATCCGCCTCCATTACGACACAACTTTGCCCTTATTGGCTTAAGAATTTAGTCACATACATGACGTATATCTGCTATTTCTCCCGAGAAGCAGGTAAAGCAGTGGTAACTGCTTTGTAGTTAATTTACCTGGTAAAATTAAGTTTAAATAAATGATATAAATACTGTAATAGTACTCGTGAGCTTTGTTTATTTGTTATTAGTTATTGTAATGTTGCGCTGCTTTATTTGTTTAATCGTCTAGTCTGTGGAGACATTCAAGTTAATCAAATAAGAATTGCACTGTACACTGTACATGACCATAAAAACTTTGTATCCTTGAAATAAATGTTTTTGATCTTTTCCTTGGCAGTTATCTTTTTACACAGGGCCTCTATGTACACGATAGTTTTTTTTTTCACGACTAACAGTATGGATCAGGAGTTGGTTATTGTAAAAGAAGTAATGTGCATGCAGGTGATATTTGTATAGATTTATCCACACCCTTGTAGCAGTGCTGCCATTGCAGTCAGATCTCGCAAACTAGGAGTATTAGTTGTCTTTATTTCTCTTTATTTCTTGACGCCAACCCTCTCCATTAATCCGGGCTTGGGACTGGCACCTACCTGAGCTGGCTTGCTCCCTTAAGTGGCTGGGTTAGGCTAAACTATATATATATATTTACCAAGACTACAATAAAACATCTCGAAATGTGTAGTCTAGCAAAACGCAGTTTAAAGAAGGTAGCCTACCTGGCGAAATTGCAAACAAATTAAGGGCGTTAGGCAGCCTTTAGATCCTACCCATCATGCACTGCAGTTTTTTGCTAATTCCTCAAATGGAAAACTGTCCATCCATCCATCCATCCATTTTCCAAACCGCTTATCCTACTGGATCGCGGGGGGTCTGGAGCCTATCCCGGAAGCAATGGGCACGAGACAGGGAACAACTCAGGATGGCGGGCCAGCCCATCGCAGGGCACACTCACACACTATTCACTCACGCATACACTCCTATGGGCAATTTAGCAACTCCAATTAGCCTCAGCATGTTTTTGGACTGTGGGGGAAACCAGAGTACCCGGAGGAAACCCCACGATGACATGGGTAGAACATGCAAACTCCACACACATGTGACCCAGGTGGAGACTCGAACCCGGGCCCTAGAGGTGTGAGGCAACAGTGCTAACCACTGCACCACCATGCTGCCCCCTAAATGGAAAACCATTAAATACAAAAGGAAAACAAAAGTGCTGTAAGACTGTATACTTATGTGTATGTTAGTAAAGGCTGTAGCTGACACAACGGACCCCACTAATTAGAAAGGGGTAATTGTACACATGTGGCATCCAGTATGTTCTTCTATAACAGTTTTTAAAAAAAAAAAAAAAAACTCACATTACACAAATTGGCACTATCAAAACGAGGATTATGGGGAAAATGGGGACTGTGATGGAGATTACATACACGTAGGCATGGTATTTAGTTTTTTTTAATCTGGTCACCTTCCAGAGTAATTGTAAACTAAAACCATCTTCACCCTATTTGATTCTTTATAAATGGACAATCAGTCGTGCAGTAAATGGGGGTATAGAGAGACACAGAGCTTGTCTAACAAGAAACCCTGGGAAGCTAACATTAATAGGGTGGGTATGGATAGCAAAACCATTGATACAGATTACAGATTTATATCTCACCTGAACCCTGGCGGGCTCCGTGCCAATAGGGGTTGGGATTAGGGTTAGTTAACTTAAGTAGTAATATTGATGTGTATATTCTCCTATTCTCCAGTCAGTGAATCGTGAAACGTAATGTTAATATGTTTCTATACCTATATGTTCTGCTTAAAAACCCATAAAGGCAAGCACAGTGTTTAGACATTCTGTTACTTAGACTAGTAAACACTAAGATCCTTCAGCTTTCAATTAACCTGACACAACAGTCTAAACAACAAATGTGTGCCATGTCATTTGTCATCTTTACATCTTGTATCCTTTATATGGTAATTGGATTTTCAAGGTGGAATTGCAGGTCGATCATTTTAAGGATCTAGATGTAAACCTCCCTGGTGTTGCTTTAATATTTTTTTTGCACAATTTGCTTCACACACTTCCTCCAGCAGAGAAGCTTACAATACTACACCCCACCAAATGACTGGATGATGCCTTTTTATTTAAGGTCTGGCTGTGAGCCTCGATTACCGATACACTATCTTCAGGCTCCTGCCGGGATCAGTCAGTATGGTGGACCTTTGGAGGAATGGGTACAAAACCATCAGGAAAGTTTGCAGGTGCTTCAAGAGTATGTGAAGGCTTAGTTGGAGGAACAAGCCACACCACGAAATCGGAAACACAATGAGTTGGTTAATGATTAGGGGTTTGATGAAGGTCAGCTGGTGTGTTTGCGGAACCATGTTCGAGGTAAAATACAGGATCATTGGGATGCCTGTTTGTATATGGTAGTTCGGTGTCCCCAAGATCAGGGTGCAGTTTACTCTGCAACTCCAATGGAGGGGGACGGGGTTGTCCGTCAAGTTCACCGAACAGAGTTGCGTCCAGTACCACAGGGGGTTGTTATGTCAGGGGAAGATGTTCTGGTAATGTCTCCTGAGTCTGGGTTGCCCACAGGGGCAACAGAAATGGAATCGGATGAGGACTCTGTGATTTTACGGGGACAGGGCTGGTGGGAGGGGTCGCAATAGAGCATCCACAAGTAGGCCTCGTATAATGGAGGAGGTTATGTCCCCCCCGAGGTGTAGAGACCAGTTAAACGTTCGGTGAGGTCCACCACTGGTCATCATACCAACCCTTATAAGTTACCACGGTCAGTGAATGATCGTTCGGTTGGGGAGGAAGACCAGTGGTTTGGGGATAGAATTCTTAGCTGTGATCGTTGGGTCATCAATTTCATTTTGGGGGATGGATTGTAGCCAGGCAATTATAGGCAGGTATAGGAACTGCAGTTCGGACTGGAGGCATAGCCGGGGCGAGATGGCTGTGCATGTTCCGATGGTAGGGCATATTGGCAAAGGAGCAGGCACGGGAAAGACAGGCAGGGTCCTGATAGATTTGGTGGAGCATCGGCGGGCATATTGAATTTGCAGTGTAGCAGCCTTTCTGTTTGCTTGTTTCAGGGGTGAACAATCTTATCCGCAAAGGGCCGGTGTGTATGCAGGTTTTCGCTGCAACTCCCTAATTAGATTTCTAATTAGAGGACTGATTAGCTGAAGAGTCCTCATACCTGGTTTTGAAGAGCTGACCTAAAGGTTACCCCAAAAACCTGTTTTTTTTTTGTTTGAATGGGGCAGTGAGTCATGGGGTAAACTACTGTTCTTTAGGGGTTTTCAAGGTGGAATTACGGGTCGATAATTTTAAGGATCAGGTTGTAAACCTCCCTGGTGTTGCTTTAATATGTTTTATCTGAGGTTGTATCGTGTATTATCAAGCCAGCCGGCTTAGTGGTCTCGGGAGCGGGGTTTAGTGGGAGCAGCTGGCTAGTTTTATTTTCTTTTTTGTTTGTGTCTTTTTCTTTGTTGTATGTATATTTTGGGTTCATTATTAGGCAGGCTGGGCCTTTTGGCACCTGTAGTCTGGGTGCTGGATTGCCCATAGGGGTCTTTTTTATTGCTGTGATTTGCTGTGTCATTCACTAGTGTGATTTGTGCTGGATGTGTTTTTAAGGTTGTGCTGTGGCGTGTACCTGAGCAAACTTTGGGCAACCTGTTCTCTTGTTGGCTTTATTGACAAAGGGTGGATTAGTCTAATTACGGCCTGCTACAAATAGCTGCATATAACGTATAAAAAAAATCACCTTATGGGTGCTCCGTAGGGTAGCAAGATCTTGAGTTTTTTTTACAGTACTCGGGTACGTTTTAAAATTTTCGACCAATCAGCAAACATTATTCTGACAGCATAGCTGGGAAACCAATGAAAAGTGAGTGCAACGTTCTAGAACTTGACTTCGGGTTGACGCTCCCTATAAAAGAGCTGGGTACTGCTTCAAGGCGTTCAGTTGGCGCTACCTCCTGATAGAGTAGCACTGTACGGCTCTTGTTCCGTAAAACAACATCAAAAGGATGAAAAAAAAAACAATATTTAAAGAAGACGAAAAAAATCAATTTTTAAAGAAGACGAAAAAAACATCGTCTAAAAAAATAAGCCAAAAAAATAATATCCGAAGAAGGAAAAACATGCAAAGTAAAAAAAAACAAACAAAAATAAAAAACAATATCCAAAGAAGAAGGAAAAAAACATCCAAAGGGAGAAAAGAAGAACTGAAGGGCCAACGAGGTAGGAGGAAATACAAATTTCGTTTCAGCACCGTTGGAGTGCCAAGCCGTGAAAAGCATTTGGCCAGAAGACAAGGTAAGTGTTGTATCTGTTATTTTAAAACAGCGCTTTTCAAAATGCTGCTTTATAATCGTTTGAGATCGTTAGCCAGTGTGACAGCTGAAGGCTTTTTGAGTTTACCAACATAAAGTTTTATTTCTGTATTAGGACATTGTCAGGAACAATGATGTGTTCATCGCTATGATGTGGTCAAAAAGCGATGCATTGAATCTTAGAAACATTTGTGATTTTTCAAACGATGCTTTTCCTTTTATTTAATCAGTAAAATTTCCATCGGTTTTATATAGTGCCCCTTGAAATATGTCTTTAGCTCATTTTCCGGGCATTTTACTAGAATGCATCCTGAGAAATACACAAGCTCTGCTGCATTTCCGTGCCTCGATGTTTAGTGCCGAGTATAATTGTTGCAGTTGCCTTTTATATATTCCATGAGACCTGTTGGTACCAAGAGAAGTGTGAGACTGTCAGGGTGAATTTATCATACAATCGCACGCATAAATACCTGAGGGTTGCCAGTCCTTTTGCGTTGTTACAGGAGGACTAGAGCTGACGAGTGTGTTTCTACACACTATCAAGGGCATTGTAGTACAGTTTTCTCAGGTGGGAGAATGCTGCCGATCTCCTATTTGACAATACAGCCCTTGATATATTAGAATATTACAGAACTAGAAGCCTTTTGCAAGGAAGAATGTGAGAAAATCCCAAGTACAAGAACTGAAAGCCTTTCAGCTGGCTATAAGAAGCGCTTGTAAGCTGTGATATCTGGCAGAGGAGGTGTTACTAAGTACTGATTACGTAGGGTGCCCAAACTTTTGCAGAGTGCCATAATAATGTTTTTATTTTGTAATTTTGTTCAATTTATGGCATAAAAAGTAACTATTCATCAATGTTTGCTGAAAATATTGTGTATTTTTCCCCCAGTTCCTAAAGAGACTGTATTAACTGATATTGTTGCTTTTGTAATTGAAAAGATGTTATTTGTCAAGGGGTGCCAAACCTTTGCATAAGACTGTACACAGTGTGTGTATGTGTTTATGTGAGTGTGTGTCTGTGTGTGTGTGTGTATATATATATATATATGTGTGTGTGTGTATATATTTCTGTATATGCATGTGTATATATATATTTATATATAGTTCACACACATTCAAACTTATTTGAATACACATTCAAAATTATTTTTATTATTATTATTTTCGTTTTTTTTTTTTTTTGTGTTTTAAAATTTTTTATTTTTGCAATGGAAATAAAAATAAAGCAGTCCTCCGTAGAGGAGGGGTGGTGGAGGGAATATATATATATATATACATATATATAAAATAATTGTCACACAACTGGGGTGACATGCCTTTCCTGCTCACCCAATTTTAGTGCACTTTAGTTATGCATAATGACCTTCTAGTCTCGATACACCCATATATATATATGTATATATATATATAGTTTTTTTTTTTTTTTTTTTTGCAATAGACAATAAAAATAACGCAGTTCTCCGTAAAGGAGGGATGGTGGATGGAATATATATATACATATATATAAAATAATTGTCACACAACCTGGGTGACATGCCTTGCCTGCTCACCCAGTTTTAGTGCACCTTAGTTATTCATAATGACCATCTAGTCTCGATACACCCATAAATATATATGTATATATATATAGTTTTTTTTGTTTTTTTTTTTGCAATAGACAATAAAAATAACGCAGTTCTCCATAAAGGAGGGATGGTGGATGGAATATATATATACATATATATAAAATAATTGTCACACAACTTGGGTGACATGCCTTGCCTGCTCACCCAATTTTAGTGCAACTTAGTTATCCATAATGACCAACTAGTCTCGATACACCCATATATATATATATATGTACATATATATATAGTTTTTTTATTAGCAATAGAAAAGAAAAATAACGCAGTTCTCCGTAAAGGAGGGATGGTGGATGGAATATATATATATATATATACATTTATATAAAATAATTGTCACACAACCTGGGTGACATGCCTTGCCTGCTCACCCAATTTTAGTGCACCTTAGTTATCCATACTGACCATCTAGTCTCGACACACCCATATATATATATATATATATATATATATATATATGTATATATATAGATATTTTTTCTTTTTCTTGTGTTTTTTTTTCGCAATGGATATTAAAAATAAAGCAGTCCTCCGTAAAGGAGGGGTGGTGGAGGGAATATATATATACATATATATATAAAATAATTGTCACACAACCTGGGTGACATGCCTTGCCTGCTCACCCAATTTTAGTGCAACTTAGTTATCCATAATGACCAACTAGTCTCGATACACCCATATATATATATATATATGTACATATATATAGTTTTTTTATTAGCAATAGAAAAGAAAAATAACGCAGTTCTCCGTAAAGGAGGGATGGTGGATGGATATATATATATATATATATATATATATATATATATATATATATATATATATATATATATATACATTTATATAAAATAATTGTCACACAACCTGGGTGACATGCCTTGCCTGCTCACCCAATTTTAGTGCACTTTAGTTATCCATACTGACCATCTAGTCTCGACACACCCATATACATATATATATATATATATATATATATATATATATATATATATGTATATATATATAGATATTTTTTCTTTTTCTTGTGTTTTTTTTTCGCAATGGATATTAAAAATAAAGCAGTCCTCCGTAAAGGAGGGGTGGTGGAGGGAATATATATATACATATATATATAAAATAATTGTCACACAACCTGGGTGACATGCCTTGCCTGCTCACCCAATTTTAGTGCAACTTAGTTATCCATAATGACCAACTAGTCTCGATACACCCATATATATATATATATATGTACATATATATAGTTTTTTTATTAGCAATAGAAAAGAAAAATAACGCAGTTCTCCGTAAAGGAGGGATGGTGGATGGAATATATATATATATATATATATATATATATATATATATATATATACATTTATATAAAATAATTGTCACACAACCTGGGTGACATGCCTTGCCTGCTCACCCAATTTTAGTGCACTTTAGTTATCCATACTGACCATCTAGTCTCGACACACCCATATATATATATATATATATATATATATATATATATGTATATATATAGATATTTTTTCTTTTTCTTGTGTTTTTGTGTTTTTTTTTCGCAATGGATATAAAAAATAAAGCAGTCCTCCGTAAAGGAGGGATGGTGGATGGAATATATATATAAAATAATTGTCACACAACCGGGGTGACATGCCTTGCCTGCTCACCCAATTTTAGTGCACCTTAGTTATTCATAATGACCATCTAGTCTCGATACACCCATAAATATATATGTATATATATATAGTTTTTTTATTAGCAATAGAAAAGAAAAATAACGCAGTTCTCCGTAAAGGAGGGATGGTGGATGGAATATATATATATATATATACATTTATATAAAATAATTGTCACACAACCTGGGTGACATGCCTTGCCTGCTCACCCAATTTTAGTGCACTTTAGTTATCCATAATGACCATCTAGTCTCGATACACCCATGAATATATATGTATATATATATATATATATATATATATATATATATATAGTTTTTCTGTTTTTTTTTTGCAATAGACAATAAAAATAACGCAGTTCTCCGTAAAGGAGGGATGGTGGATGGAATATGTATATGCATATATATAAAATAATTGTCACACAACCTGGGTGACATGCCTTGCCTGCTCACCCAATTTTAGTGCACCTCAGTTATCCATACTGACCATCTAGTCTCGACACACCCATATATATATATATATATATATATATATATATATATATATATATATGTATATATATAGATATTTTTTCTTTTTCTTGTGTTTTTTTTTCGCAATGGATATTAAAAATAAAGCAGTCCTCCGTAAAGGAGGGGTGGTGGAGGGAATATATATATACATTTATATAAAATAATTGTCACACAACTGGGGTGACATGCCTTGCCTGCTCACCCAATTTTAGTGCACCTTAGTTATCCATAATGACCAACTAGTCTCGATACACCCATAAATATATATGTATATATATAGTTTTTTTTTTTTCGCAATGGACAATAAAAATAACGCAGTTCTCCGTAAAGGAGGGATGGTGGATGGAATATATATATAAAATAATTGTCACACAACCGGGGTGACATGCCTTGCCTGCTCACCCAATTTTAGTGCACCTTAGTTATTCATAATGACCATCTAGTCTCGATACACCCATAAATATATATGTATATATATGTATTGTTTTTTTTTTTTTTTTTTTTTGCAATAGACAATAAAAATAGCGCAGTTCTCCATAAAGGAGGGATGGTGGATGGAATATATATATACATATATATAAAATAATTGTCACACAACCTGGGTGACATGCCTTGCCTGCTCACCCAATTTTAGTGCAACTTAGTTATCCATAATGACCAACTAGTCTCGATACACCCATATATATATATATGTACATATATATAGTTTTTTTATTAGCAATAGAAAAGAAAAATAACACAGTTCTCCGTAAAGGAGGGATGGTGGATGGAATATATATATATATATATATATATATTTATATATATATATATATATACATTTATATAAAATAATTGTCACACAACCTGGGTGACATGCCTTGCCTGCTCACCCAATTTTAGTGCACTTTAGTTATCCATACTGACCATCTAGTCTCGACACACCCATATATATATATATATATATATATATATATATGTATATATATAGATATTTTTTCTTTTTCTTGTGTTTTTTTTTCGCAATGGATATTAAAAATAAAGCAGTCCTCCGTAAAGGAGGGATGGTGGATGGAATATATATATAAAATAATTGTCACACAACCGGGGTGACATGCCTTGCCTGCTCACCCAATTTTAGTGCACCTTAGTTATTCATAATGACCATCTAGTCTCGATACACCCATAAATATATATGTATATATATATAGTTTTTTTATTAGCAATAAAAAAGAAAAATAACGCAGTTCTCCGTAAAGGAGGGATGGTGGATGGAATATATATATATATATATATATATATATATATATATATATATACATTTATATAAAATAATTGTCACACAACCTGGGTGACATGCCTTGCCTGCTCACCCAATTTTAGTGCACTTTAGTTATCCAGAATGACCATCTAGTCTCGATACACCCATGAATATATATGTATATATATATATATATATATATATATATATATATATATATATATATAGTTTTTCTGTTTTTTTTTTGCAATAGACAATAAAAATAACGCAGTTCTCCATAAAGGAGGGATGGTGGATGGAATATGTATATGCATATATATAAAATAATTGTCACACAACCTGGGTGACATGCCTTGCCTGCTCACCCAATTTTAGTGCACCTTAGTTATCCATACTGACCATCTAGTCTCGATACACCCATATATATATATATATATATATATATATATATATATTTATATATATATATATATATATGTACATATATATAGTTTTTTTATTAGCAATAGAAAAGAAAAATAACGCAGTTCTCCGTAAAGGAGGGATGGTGGATGGAATATATATATATATATATACATTTATATAAAATAATTGTCACACAACCTGGGTGACATGCCTTGCCTGCTCACCCAGTTTTAGTGCACCTTAGTTATCCATAATGACCATCTAGTCTCGATACACCCATAAATATATATGTATATATATATATATATATATATATAGTTTTTTTATTTTTTTCGTAATGGACAATAAAAATAACGCAGTTCTCCGTAAAGGAGGGATGGTGGATGGAATATATATATACATATATACATTTATATAAAATAATTGTCACACAACCTGGGTGACATGCCTTGCCTGCTCACCCAGTTTTAGTGCACCTTAGTTATCCATACTGACCATCTAGTCTCGATACACCCATAAATATATATACTGAACAAAAATATAAACGCAACACTCTTGTTTCTGCTCCCATTTTTCATGAGATGGACTTAAAGACCTACAATTCATTCCAGATACACAATATTACCATTTCTCTCAAACATTTCTCACAAATCAGTCTAAATGTGTGATAGTGAGCACTTCTGCTTTGCTGAGATAATCCATCCCACCTCACAGGTGTGCCACATCAAGATGCTGATCTGACATCATGGGTAGTGCACAGGTGTACCTTATACTGCCCACAATAAAAGGCCACCCTGGAATGTGCAGTTTTTTGCTTTATTGGGGGTCTGGGGACTCAGAACCGGTCAGTATCTGGTGTGACCACCATTTGCCTCATACAATGCAACACATCTTCTTCGCATAGAGTTTATCAGATTGTCAATTGTGGCCTGTGGAATGTTGGTCCACTCCTCTTCAATGGCTGTGCGAAGTTGTTGGATATTAGTGGGAACTGGTACACGCTGTCGTATACGCCGGTCAAGCACATCCCAAACATGCTCAACGGGTGACATGTCCGGTGAGTATGCTGGCCATGCAAGAACTGGGACATTTTCAGCTTCCAAGAACTGTGTACAGATCCTTGCAACATGGGGCCGTGCATCATCTGTCTGAGTGGCTGGTCTCAGACGATCTTGGAGGTGAACCTGCTGGATGTGGAGGTCCTGGGCTGGTGTGGTTACACGTGGTCTGCGGTTGTGAGGCCGGTTGGATGTACTGCCATATTCTCTGAAACGCCTTTGGAGACGGCTTATGGTTGAGAAATGAACATTCAATGCACGAGCAACAGATCTGGTTGACATTCCTGCTGTCAGCATGCCAATTGCACGCTCCCTCAATGCTTGTGGCATCTGTGGCATTTTGCTGTGAGACAAAACTGCACATTCCAGGGTGGCCTTTTATTGTGGGCAGTATAAGGTACACCTGTGCACTACCCATGATGTCAGATCAGCATCTTGATGTGGCACACCTGTGAGGTGGGATGGATTATCTCAGCAAAGCAGAAGTGCTCACTATCACACATTTAGACTGATTTGTGAGAAATGTTTGAGAGAAATGGTAATATTGTGTATCTGGAATGAATTGTAGATCTTTAAGTCCATCTCATGAAAAATGGGAGCAAAAACAAAAGTGTTGCGTTTATATTTTTGTTCAGTGTATGTATATGTATACATATAGTTTTTTTTGTGTTTGTGAAAACGGGTCTTTAATCGGGGAAACGGAGCGGGTAGAGCAGGACGGAACGCAGGCATTGACAAACTACAATGACGGACAGGGCAAACAGGTAAGACCAGGACTTAAAATAGGTCATGACTAATCAAAGTAATCGGGCAAAGCAGGAGACGATCAGGGAAGCACACGTGGGTAATCAGGGGGCGTGGCACACACGAGGAGCGGACAAGCCGGGCATATATGTATATCTATATAAAACCTCATTAATGAGGGACAGGGAACAGAACGGACAGACAGAACTGGCACAGGGGAAGGAGCCAGGACAAGACTTGACATAAGACAGGAAAGGCAGAGAAACAGATCAGAAAGGGGGACACGGAGGGAACAGGCAGGACAAAAGGACCGGGAGTGAACGAAGGGAACATCGGGGAAAGAGGAGCAGAAGCCAGAGGGACGAGGGACAAAGAGAGGAGGGACAGAGACAGGAGGAACAAAGCGAGGGGGAGCAGAGGCAGGAGGGACAAAGACGGGAGGCCAGGGAGAGAAGGAGGGGGAACCAAGAGGAGCCCGAGGGAGACCCAGCGGGCGACGGGAGGCAGCCGGAAGGGCTGCAGGCGGCCGGGAGGCCGGAGCCGGAGGGGCCGAGGAGACGGGGTGAGGGACAGACGCAGGGACGAAGGAGGGAGTCGGAGGGGAGACCAGGGAAGGGGACGAAGGAGCTGGAAGGGACCCTGGCGAGGGCAAGGAGAGAGGGGGAGCCGCAGCAGACGGCGACGTCCTCCGACACGCCAGAGCGGGAGGACCAGCAGGCGAATGAGGAGCCGCCGTCGGGGGGCCCGCAGGCAACCGATAAGACGCCGGAGGAGGGACCGAGGCAGGGCGACGAGGCCGCGGAGGGGGACCCGCAGACGACAGCCGACCCGGAGGGCCAGGACCCGCAGGTGCCGACCAAGCCCTAGCGCCGGCGAGGGAGGGCGAGCCAGGGGGCTGGGCGGGTGGGACCCCAGCCGTGCGTCTGTGTCCTCTCCCCTTATGGGACACAGACATAAGGACCTGCGGCCGGGGTCGGGCTCGTCGGGGTGAGGGTACCAGAGTCACAGGGGGAGAAGGGACTGGAGTGGGGCCAGGGACTGGAGCTGCAGGCTGCAGAGGGGGCGCCTGCCCGGGAGCTGCAGGCAGGGAAAGCGCCTCGGACGTGGGCGCGGTAGCTGCAGGCAGCGGAGACGGCTGCTCGGGCTCTGGGGCCGCAGGGGGCACTTATTTTATTATAGAAAATAAGTGTCACACAACCGGGGTGACATGCCTTGCCTGCTTGTGGGATGAGGAAGACTCAGGGACTGGAAATGGGATTAAAACTGAAGATGTGCTCATTCCTTTGTGTATTTACAAATTTTCCTTCCGTCAGACATGAGGAGTTTGCTGCTATATTTGGCACTAATAGAGATTCTGATGCTGCTATTTTTATTGTCTATTAGTTTGTTATTATTTACAAGTTCTGTTGTGTTTTTGCATTTTTCTCTTCTGGTTAATTAACTGCTGTCTGTTTGCTGTGAAGTATGAGTGTGGTGAGTAAGACTCAGGGACTGGAAGTGGGATTACAACTAAAGATAACATGCTTATTCCTTTTTGTATTGTTTACAAATTTCCTTCCGTCAAACATGAGGAGTTTGCTGCTATATTGTGCACTAACAGAGATTCTGATGCTGCTATTTTTATTGTTTATAAATGTGTTATTGTTTCCAAGTTGAGTATTCAATAAATGCTAAATTGAGAAATTTTGTGTATCGTTTGTTATTATTAGTGTGATATTTTACCATGCAAATAGAGGGGAAAACGTCCAATTATCGGCCAAAAAAAATCAGCAGCATATATCGGCCATCGCCTGACCCTTGACTTGAAAAACCCATATCGGTCGACCTCTAGTAACAGTACATTCTGTCCAATTCATCCATCGAGTTAAGTCACACACCCACTTGAGGGGGCACTCCGGCAGACGTGAGGATGGGGATGTTCTTTCCGCTATAACATCCACTGCAGAAGTACATCTCGCTCCTGTTCACAGGGCTTACTTCAATGATGAAGCAGGGCTGGTTGTCTGGACAAGAAGTTGTCCTGCTGCTGGGTCTCGGTGCCGTTTTTCCACCTAAGCTTGAAGGTGGAAATGTGTTCCAACTTGGTCCCTGGGACTGCAGCATAGCCAAACATCGCGAGCAGCGTCGGCCACACCCACCACCAGAACCATCACACCGTCCTATACACATAAAGAAGAACTAAAACATAGAGTGTTGTGACAATCTATGCGTTAATGTTTGGCAGCATAGGTGATTCATTAAAATTATACCGAAGAATGGAAAATGTGATATTTAGAATATTTTTTGCCATTTAGTAGCTAATTTAAGCACTTACCCAATGCCTCAATTTGTTTTAGGTCAGTAATGTCTGAGCCAAAAGAATGAATGTATGAATTTAATACAATTCACCCACTCCCACCCACACACAAATCTGAAATTCAATTTAAGACACTTCTTAAACATTAGTGCATTAACAAAAAAGGAAAATCTTAAGAGATTCAGTAGGATTTTCTATGTTAGACTTAAGCTAATAGTTCAATAGTTTTTACATATTTCAATATACCAATTTGACTTTAATGTTGAAACAGATGCTAAAACATGGAATAATTTCATAACTAGAGAAACATGTTATTCACAAACACTAGCAAAGGTAGCTTATAGTTAAGCTTACTTAAGTCAGCAAGTCAGGCTACAGTGTGTAAGAATAGTCGTAAACGATAATTTGTCTCAGTCTTACATGACAGAATAAGTAAACAGAAAATATAAAATGGCTGAAACAGCGTCATTAACGCCAGCTACAGTAGAGGCGCAGAAAAGGTGTCATGACTGAAGTATTCCCAAACTCTGGAAGACCGTATGCGAGCCTTTTTTGCCGCGTGTTTCTCCAGAGGCTCCGGAGCTCCGCTGGTTGACACAGCCATGTTGGTTCATGTGCAGGGGGACGAGCGGCAAATTTCTTTTTTGCAGGGTGGTAGGTGATGTCTCATTAATATTTATGAGAGAAGTGCTACATGATTGGCCAGTGCATGCCTTACAAAATGGTGCGGCACTGCATCCAAGCCTGCGGCACTCAGAGTCACAAATACAGTGGAAACCATTTGTAGTAATTACGTCTGTCTGGCTGATTTCCAACTAATTGATATTTGTATATTTATTACATGAATATAAGGTAATATAAGGTAATAGAAGAGGTATTTAATGGTTTTCCATCTGAGGAATTTGCAAAAAACTGCAGTGCATGATGGGTCGGACCTAAAGGCTGCCTTAACGTCCTCATCTGTATGACGACATACATCAAGACTAGGAAGGTGCATAATGTTCATGTCTGGTTGCGTTTGTTGGTCCAGAAAGTAATTCAATTTCGCCATGTAGGTTACGTTCTTAAAAACTGCTTGGATATAGCCCGATTATATGCTGTGGGCCTTTTAATTTCTTTGTTTACCAGGTAGGCTACCTTCTTTAAACTGCGTTTTGTTAGACTACATATTTAGGGAGGTCTTTATAAATTTATAGTAGTCTTCATAAATATGTACATAGTTTAGCCTAACCCAGCCACTTAAGGGAGAAAGCCAGCTCAACTAGGTGTCGGTCCCAAGCCCGGATTAATGGGGAGGGTTGGCGTCAAGAAATAAAGAGACTGTATCTTCACTGCATGACTGATGTCAAAATGTGTGAAATATGTGGTTGTATTAATAAATGCATTAAAGTAGGTTAATGATTCTGTGCTGTCTAAATTGTATAGAAAATTTCTACGTATAGCCAAACAAATCTCCTCCTGTTTGAAAAGGCATAGAAAAAGCAATTTAGCCACTAAAACTTTACAGTTTTTGTGAGGGACAGTCGAATTCTCTCGTTTCTCTCGTCAAGTTTTTTTGTGATCCTGCACCTACACTTTGCCGGCCCCAGGAGGATGGGCTCCCCCTTTGAGTTTGGTCCCTCCCAAGGTTTCTTCCTTCTTGGGAGTTTTTCCATGCTATCGGCGCCTATGGCTTACTCACTGGGGGCTTTGGGTGGGCATGATATAAAGCAAAGCATTTTCCCTCCCAGTTTCCTCCTCTGGTCCACATTGCAGGACCATCAGCCATCAGAAACAGCCAGACGGTCTCCTTCAGCTTCTTTAGTGTCCTTGGAAGCCAAGGCAGTTTTAGGTCTGAGAAGAGGTTTATCAGAAGGACACATATTACGTCGTTTGTCCTGAAATGTAACATGGGGAGGAAAAGTTAAGCGGTTTAGTCAGATTGGAGTCGTTTATTCAGCAGTGGCAGCGCCAGTGACTTAATGCTACAGGTGCTATAGGGGAGTGAGATTATTTAGACCGGGTGCTTTAGCTTTTCAGCTTATGTAGATGGTGTATAGAAGCACACAGCACGATAAGCTACAGCATGGATAAAATAGGATAAAATATAAAATTCTAACGTCTAGCTCACAGAGCCTCTATGTGTACTTTGAAGAAAAAATACACTACAAGTATGCTGTAAAAACCGCAAAAATGTCTTACACAATATACAGATTTTACAGATAGTTAAAGAAAAAATGAAACCAATATTTTGGGGGTGCTGTGGGGGTACTATGGTCATTGGAGGAGGAGCTAGAGCCCCCCCCCCCAAGCTTTTCCTTGGTGCTGCCACTGTTGTTCAGATTAAAAGTAACATTGTCATTAATAAACAGTACTCTGATCAAATTTTTGCATGTACAAACACAATCAAAGTTTAACCACATGTTTAGACACAATTCACACACCTGTTACATTTCCATAATGCTAAGACTCTCTACACTTACTTCATCCACTTTCTTGTTTGGTACACAGTCATTTGATGGATGTGTAAGATCATTACCAGACCGTCTGCTGCAAACTCTACAGTTAATGAATGGCTGCAAAAACACACAGACACACAAAAACAGTATTTAAAGAGTGGTGGGCAATAAATACAGTGAGAGAAGGTGTAGTAAAGATATATCTAATGATTTAAGGCAGAGCTGCTGGAGTGCAGGGTTTAATGACACAGAACAATTTTAGAGGAAAGAGCTTCCAAAGCAGGGTCACCATAAGGCTATATTATACAAAGCAAGTTCATCTAAAAGTATGAACAACAAATCCCGTTTAACTGAACACTGCTCTGTATTAAAATACTGTCCTCCGATCAAGCTAAGTGGTCCTGTAGTTCACTATTTAAAGAGGTAAATTTAAAGGGTAATTCACACTGCACATCTACCCTGCTCTGACCAGGTTTAATTACTGGCTTTCTAATTAAAACAAGAGTTAAGTCCTGCCCTTTCACCACAAAACACCACACTGCCATTTAAGGCTGATTTCAACAATGAGTTTTAGTTAACCTGGCTCGATTGAGTTAACTCTGGGTATGTAAAACCCGCTTTGTAGTACAGCCCACAGGTCTTTAAATAAGGCCAGCTAGGGTTCATAGCTCGAAGCATAATCTACAGGTCACCCCTCAGATGATTAGCATTTGCTTCTGCCTGGTAATCCAGCCTTTAAGCCTGTAAACCTACTAAAATTTGAGAATAAGGTGAAGGAACTGGCTCTTTGAGGCCACCTATGTATTTGTTACTTTATTGTTGGCTAACTTTCCCCCGCAGGGCATCAAAAAAGTTAACATGAACCTAAATTAATTTGCTAACTGATATGTCCAATGCTCACAGTCACAGTGACTCTTTACTTACCCTCTTGTCCATGAAAATACAGTCAGCCCGATGGTCTGTTGCAGTTGACTTTGGACATTTTGTTGCTCTCAAGAGAATCTCAATGTCAATGTATTCACTGCTGATCTAAATCACATAAACACGTTATATACAAAATTGCCTACAACTGTTTTAAAGGCAATATAACAAACAATAATCACCCAAAAAATGGCAAACTGTCACAGACTTGACTGCAGCAGATTCAGAGAGAAACTGTGAGAAGGTAAAATTGACCAGGGCTGAGATATACAACCATCACTTTCATTGTGAAGAGACATTAAGCATCATATGCATTGAAATTAAAACATCAAAATCAATGTGATACTCATTAGTTCAGCTTGCAGATGATGAAAGTTTCACACTTTTGTAAACACTTTCTCAGCAGTTACCTTCGGACGGCCCTGGATGTTATAGAAATTCATGTGCTGACGGGTTCCTTGATGAGCATTTTCGACTGCGAGTTTAATGGCCGTCTTGTGAGTGCAGGGAGACTGTGGTAATCTTGCTGGGCCTCTGTGGAGATAAGCAGAGCTCCATAAGCCAAAACCAGAAGCAGCAGGCGGGTCATCTTCCTCTCAGCTTTGAAGGGAGAAGCAGGACTGAGGACACTGATCTGTGGTCCCCTTATCCAGCACGTCCAGGGGCGTGTCCTTCACTCGAAACAAACAGACCTTTGAACAACATTGGAAAACTCTTCAGGATGAATTGAGGCAGGTGGTCAAGTGGGTTTATTGTTATTTCAGCAATATACACAGTACACAGTGAAAGGAAACATTGTTCCTCCTGGACCACGGTGCAACACAAAGAAGAAAAACAGAAACAACACAAGATGACACAAGTGCGGGCAAGATAGAACTATACAGAGTGAAAGGAGCACAAACAGAGGGAGAAAGTGCAAGATAAACACAAGAGCAACAATACAATACTACAGGACAAGACAGCGCAGTCAAGAACACAGAGTGCAGCCAGAGCTAACCTGAATAGGGGCATCAAGGTTGCCAGGCAGGCAGAGAAACAGAAAATAGAGGTCTACTTCACATACAACAACCCACAGTGGGTGTGGCAGGGAATACAACACATTACAAACTTCAAAGGCAACAACACCGTCACTGTTAACAGCAACGCCCTTTTAGCAAAGGAGCTAAACAGCTTCTTTGCTCGTCTGGAGGAACACAGAGCAGACATAGCCACACTGCCCCCTCCCCCAATCTCCAGCACTCACAGACTCCCTCTGCAGGAACACCACGCGAGAAGGCACATTGCATCTCTAGGTGTGTGGAGTTTAAGACAAGGCAAGTGATGCTACGATAATATAATTCCTTGGTAAGACCCCACCTAGAATATTGTGTGCGGGTTTGGTTACCATACCTTAAGAAGGACATTGCTGCCTTGGAAAAGGTGCAACGTAGGGCAACGAGAATGATTCCTGGTCTTAGAGGAATGTCTAATGAGGAGAGGTTAGCTGAGCTGAATCTGTTTAGCCTCGAGCAAAGGAGACTAAGGGGGGACATAATCCAGGTGTTTAAGATTCTAACAGGTCTGGATGCTGTTCAGCCAAATGGCTATTTCAATGTTAGTTTAAATACCAGAACTCGTGGCCATAAGTGGAAATTAGCTGGAGAACATTTTAAAACGAATTTGATGAAGCATTTCTGTACACAGCGTGTAGTTAGAGTATGGAATAGTCTTCCTGTTATTGTAACACAAGCTAAAACCCTGGGTTCTTTTAAATCAGAGCTAGATAAGATTTTTGAGCTATTAGCTAAGTTCTCCTCAAAGGAGCTTGATGGGCCGAATGGCCTCCTCTCATTTGTAAATCTCTTTGGTTCTTATGAGTCAGCTTACAGAGATGAGGTCCAGAAACTGATAGGTTGGAGTTCAGCAAACAATTTGGCACTAAACAGCACAAAGACAAAGGAATCACTGACTTCAGGAAGGATGGAGGCGACACTGGCCTGCCTAGATGGATGGATGGATGTTTTTATTGACATTGTAAGTACAATGAGATTTAGTTTGGAACGCGCCAGCAGCTACACAGTATATTTACAATTATATAGATTGTGAGGCATAAAATAAGGTGTGAGTAATATAACATAACGACATAATATAAGTAATCATTAATTAATCATTACAGATGGTATGAGGTGTGAACCGCTAGGCTGCTATGGCATGTTTGGTATCAAACCGATGGAAAATCACTCCAGTTTCCAAATCTGGTCAGTGGTTACCACGAAAGTGAATATATCAAAAGTTACACCAGCCTAACGAAAATCATCAATACAAGGGAAATCACTCTGGTCATAAATCTCAAAAGGACTGATACAGACCCCCTTCCGAAAGCCCGCCAAATGGATGGTCAGCCATTGGTCCAGGAGTCGAATTCCTGGTCACTCCTATTCACGAACTTTACACTATAAAACCTGGCACCTCAGAACAAAGCCAGGAGAGGAGAAACAGAAGGGAGGAGAAAACAAAAGACCATCAGCACGAAGAGAGGCAGAGAACATCAGCCCAAGAGAAGAGAAGCCCACAAGAAGCCCTCCTGAAGCCTATCAGTGAAGACCCAGCTGGACAGAGAACTGCAACCAAGCCCAAGCTTCACCAGGAGAGGGAATCAGAGGGGCTCCACTCCAACAACCGCTGCAAACACCGCGCCTCCCTGAGTGCCATCACCCATCAGCTCATCAGCCTCCGCAACCAACTGCCAAGACCCCCCCCCCCCACTCTGCAACCAAGTAAACAAACTTCCTTTCATTTATAACAACCTAAACTCCTATTCACCTGCTATATTACTTTAGGACAGTATTTCCACAAATTGCTTGCTTTGCAGAACAGTATTTTCCCTTTTAAGGTTACTCATTTTAAATCTGGTCATTGCATTTTCATGATTACATTGTTTGTGTCCACTCCGTTATTTCGTGTTTATTGTTTGTTAGGTGTAATGTCTGTCTTATGTTAGTTATAGGAATAAATGCATGTCTTTTACACAACTTCAGCCTCCGTTCATTGAGTGCTCACAAGAATCCCTGCCTGTGCGATCTACGCTCTGAAACCTCAAATTCGCCTGAAATATCGCGAGACTCTCTCTCATTGGCCGTGAGGGGAGCTTCGCTACCGATCGTTTACATTACCTGGTGACGCAGCTCGTTGGACAAGCCTTCTATTCTAACCCAGGTTATTACGTGATACTGGTTATTAATGAGTTCCATTTAAGTCACACATTAACAGACTCACGGTGTTTCGCAATTGAGTTTGAGCCGACCATTCAGCATAAAAATTGGTTAATAATCACAAGGCACAAGGTTTAAACTTATTCTGAGCACACAATTTAAACTTTTTATGACCGAACGTGCAGTGAAGAAGCGCTACTGTCAACTGGTTGCAAAAGTCGCACTCATGGCAATCTGAAGGCATTTAAGCGGGATCATATGGGCTTATTATAGTTATTTTTATTTCTATTATTAGTAGTTATATTATTTTGTTTTATTTTCGGTGATTTCATTGTAGTTCTTTCGTATTAAACTGCAGTAAACTTTAACCCTATGTCTGACGAGATTCTCAGATGTAGCGCTTTGTTTCCAGGTTCAATTCGGACGAGTGTCTCCGTTTCTATATATCCTGGGAGAGATCTCTCTATTAGCGAACGGGAATACTTGTTATGAGGTTCTAACCTAAATTATGTTGCGCTTGGACATAAGACCGATAGCTTAGTTACCTATCAGGATCATACTCGTATGTGTGTGCCTGCTTTAGACAAAGCAAGTTTAACACAACTTTGCGCTGTGAGCCAAGTGTGTGTCATTTAGAAATTGGGAGTCTCCTGTGCTTGAGACCCGCCGTGGTTAAGCACCATTTGCGACGAGATATAGTGCACTCACAATTTAAATCTGTCGCCGTAACGCGTGCGCCGTCTCGCTTCAGTAATTGTTTTAAGGGGTGATGACGAAGATGACGAATTTACTTTCCTGAAGAGGAGCAGGATGGGTCACGCGTTCTGTAAGATTTGTCTCCCACGGGGAAGGAACGATGTCAGTCGGCATGAAAAATCCAAGTCATTAGTGAATGACAGAGCCGCATGAGTGAACATGAAAAATTAATAGAAAATAAATGACAAATGGTTATTTTATATTTTATATATTTTATATATTTATATTTATATTATATTTTATATAATTTATATTATTTTATATTTCCTGTCTTAAAATGTAAGGGATACTGGAGCCTGGTTGCGGTGGTGGGATGGCTCACGGCGGGTGCCGGAAAATTTCCTTTATTTTCAAATCCAAACCTTGACAGGTATGCTGCTGTTCCAAATCATGGGTGCATGTTACAAGTGTCCCCAAGATCAGGGTGCAGTTTACTCTGCAACTCCAATGGAGGGGGACGGGGTTGTCCGTCAAGTTCACCGAACAGAGTTGCGTCCAGTACCACAGGGGGTTGTTATGTCAGGGGAAGATGTTCTGGTAATGTCTCCTGAGTCTGGGTTGCCCACAGGGGCAACAGAAATGGAATCGGATGAGGACTCTGTGATTTTACGGGGACAGGGCTGGTGGGAGGGGTCGCAATAGAGCATCCACAAGTAGGCCTCGTATAATGGAGGAGGTTATGTCCCCCCCGAGGTGTAGAGACCAGTTAAACGTTCGGTGAGGTCCACCACTGGTCATCATACCAACCCTTATAAGTTACCACGGTCAGTGAATGATCGTTCGGTTGGGGAGGAAGACCAGTGGTTTGGGGATAGAATTCTTAGCTGTGATCGTTGGGTCATCAATTTCATTTTGGGGGATGGATTGTAGCCAGGCAATTATAGGCAGGTATAGGAACTGCAGTTCGGACTGGAGGCATAGCCGGGGCGAGATGGCTGTGCATGTTCCGATGGTAGGGCATATTGGCAAAGGAGCAGGCACGGGAAAGACAGGCAGGGTCCTGATAGATTTGGTGGAGCATCGGCGGGCATATTGAATTTGCAGTGTAGCAGCCTTTCTGTTTGCTTGTTTCAGGGGTGAACAATCTTATCCGCAAAGGGCCGGTGTGTATGCAGGTTTTCGCTGCAACTCCCTAATTAGATTTCTAATTAGAGGACTGATTAGCTGAAGAGTCCTCATACCTGGTTTTGAAGAGCTGACCTAAAGGTTACCCCAAAAACCTGTTTTTTTTTTGTTTGAATGGGGCAGTGAGTCATGGGGTAAACTACTGTTCTTTAGGGGTTTTCAAGGTGGAATTACGGGTCGATAATTTTAAGGATCAGGTTGTAAACCTCCCTGGTGTTGCTTTAATATGTTTTATCTGAGGTTGTATCGTGTATTATCAAGCCAGCCGGCTTAGTGGCCTCGGGAGCGGGGTTTAGTGGGAGCAGCTGGCTAGTTTTATTTTCTTTTTTGTTTGTGTCTTTTTCTTTGTTGTATGTATATTTTGGGTTCATTATTAGGCAGGCTGGGCCTTTTGGCACCTGTAGTCTGGGTGCTGGATTGCCCATAGGGGTCTTTTTTATTGCTGTGATTTGCTGTGTCATTCACTAGTGTGATTTGTGCTGGATGTGTTTTTAAGGTTGTGCTGTGGCGTGTACCTGAGCAAACTTTGGGCAACCTGTTCTCTTGTTGGCTTTATTGACAAAGGGTGGATTAGTCTAATTACGGCCTGCTACAAATAGCTGCATATAACGTATAAAAAAAATCACCTTATGGGTGCTCCGTAGGGTAGCAAGATCTTGAGTTTTTTTTACAGTACTCGGGTACGTTTTAAAATTTTCGACCAATCAGCAAACATTATTCTGACAGCATAGCTGGGAAACCAATGAAAAGTGAGTGCAACGTTCTAGAACTTGACTTCGGGTTGACGCTCCCTATAAAAGAGCTGGGTACTGCTTCAAGGCGTTCAGTTGGCGCTACCTCCTGATAGAGTAGCACTGTACGGCTCTTGTTCCGTAAAACAACATCAAAAGGATGAAAAAAAAAACAATATTTAAAGAAGACGAAAAAAATCAATTTTTAAAGAAGACGAAAAAAACATCGTCTAAAAAAATAAGCCAAAAAAATAATATCCGAAGAAGGAAAAACATGCAAAGTAAAAAAAAACAAACAAAAATAAAAAACAATATCCAAAGAAGAAGGAAAAAAACATCCAAAGGGAGAAAAGAAGAACTGAAGGGCCAACGAGGTAGGAGGAAATACAAATTTCGTTTCAGCACCGTTGGAGTGCCAAGCCGTGAAAAGCATTTGGCCAGAAGACAAGGTAAGTGTTGTATCTGTTATTTTAAAACAGCGCTTTTCAAAATGCTGCTTTATAATCGTTTGAGATCGTTAGCCAGTGTGACAGCTGAAGGCTTTTTGAGTTTACCAACATAAAGTTTTATTTCTGTATTAGGACATTGTCAGGAACAATGATGTGTTCATCGCTATGATGTGGTCAAAAAGCGATGCATTGAATCTTAGAAACATTTGTGATTTTTCAAACGATGCTTTTCCTTTTATTTAATCAGTAAAATTTCCATCGGTTTTATATAGTGCCCCTTGAAATATGTCTTTAGCTCATTTTCCGGGCATTTTACTAGAATGCATCCTGAGAAATACACAAGCTCTGCTGCATTTCCGTGCCTCGATGTTTAGTGCCGAGTATAATTGTTGCAGTTGCCTTTTATATATTCCATGAGACCTGTTGGTACCAAGAGAAGTGTGAGACTGTCAGGGTGAATTTATCATACAATCGCACGCATAAATACCTGAGGGTTGCCAGTCCTTTTGCGTTGTTACAGGAGGACTAGAGCTGACGAGTGTGTTTCTACACACTATCAAGGGCATTGTAGTACAGTTTTCTCAGGTGGGAGAATGCTGCCGATCTCCTATTTGACAATACAGCCCTTGATATATTAGAATATTACAGAACTAGAAGCCTTTTGCAAGGAAGAATGTGAGAAAATCCCAAGTACAAGAACTGAAAGCCTTTCAGCTGGCTATAAGAAGCGCTTGTAAGCTGTGATATCTGGCAGAGGAGGTGTTACTAAGTACTGATTACGTAGGGTGCCCAAACTTTTGCAGAGTGCCATAATAATGTTTTTATTTTGTAATTTTGTTCAATTTATGGCATAAAAAGTAACTATTCATCAATGTTTGCTGAAAATATTGTGTATTTTTCCCCCAGTTCCTAAAGAGACTGTATTAACTGATATTGTTGCTTTTGTAATTGAAAAGATGTTATTTGTAAAGGGGTGCCAAACCTTTGCATAAGACTGTACACAGTGTGTGTATGTGTTTATGTGAGTGTGTGTCTGTGTGTGTGTGTGTATATATATATATGTGTGTGTGTGTATATATTTCTGTATATGCATGTGTATATATATATTTATATATAGTTCACACACATTCAAACTTATTTGAATACACATTCAAAATTATTTTTATTATTATTATTTTCGTTTTTTTTTTTTTTTGTGTTTTAAAATTTTTTATTTTTGCAATGGAAATAAAAATAAAGCAGTCCTCCGTAGAGGAGGGGTGGTGGAGGGAATATATATATATATATACATATATATAAAATAATTGTCACACAACTGGGGTGACATGCCTTTCCTGCTCACCCAATTTTAGTGCACTTTAGTTATGCATAATGACCTTCTAGTCTCGATACACCCATATATATATATGTATATATATATATAGTTTTTTTTGTTTTTTTTTTTGCAATAGACAATAAAAATAACGCAGTTCTCCATAAAGGAGGGATGGTGGATGGAATATATATATACATATATATAAAATAATTGTCACACAACCTGGGTGACATGCCTTGCCTGCTCACCCAGTTTTAGTGCACCTTAGTTATTCATAATGACCATCTAGTCTCGATACACCCATAAATATATATGTATATATATATAGTTTTTTTTGTTTTTTTTTTTGCAATAGACAATAAAAATAACGCAGTTCTCCATAAAGGAGGGATGGTGGATGGAATATATATATACATATATATAAAATAATTGTCACACAACTTGGGTGACATGCCTTGCCTGCTCACCCAATTTTAGTGCAACTTAGTTATCCATAATGACCAACTAGTCTCGATACACCCATATATATATATATATGTACATATATATATAGTTTTTTTATTAGCAATAGAAAAGAAAAATAACGCAGTTCTCCGTAAAGGAGGGATGGTGGATGGAATATATATATATATATATACATTTATATAAAATAATTGTCACACAACCTGGGTGACATGCCTTGCCTGCTCACCCAATTTTAGTGCACCTTAGTTATCCATACTGACCATCTAGTCTCGACACACCCATATATATATATATATATATATATATATATGTATATATATAGATATTTTTTCTTTTTCTTGTGTTTTTTTTTCGCAATGGATATTAAAAATAAAGCAGTCCTCCGTAAAGGAGGGGTGGTGGAGGGAATATATATATACATATATATATAAAATAATTGTCACACAACCTGGGTGACATGCCTTGCCTGCTCACCCAATTTTAGTGCAACTTAGTTATCCATAATGACCAACTAGTCTCGATACACCCATATATATATATATATATGTACATATATATAGTTTTTTTATTAGCAATAGAAAAGAAAAATAACGCAGTTCTCCGTAAAGGAGGGATGGTGGATGGAATATATATATATATATATATATATATATATATATATATATATATACATTTATATAAAATAATTGTCACACAACCTGGGTGACATGCCTTGCCTGCTCACCCAATTTTAGTGCACCTTAGTTATCCATACTGACCATCTAGTCTCGACACACCCATATATATATATATATATATATATATATATGTATATATATAGATATTTTTTCTTTTTCTTGTGTTTTTTTTTCGCAATGGATATTAAAAATAAAGCAGTCCTCCGTAAAGGAGGGGTGGTGGAGGGAATATATATATACATATATATATAAAATAATTGTCACACAACCTGGGTGACATGCCTTGCCTGCTCACCCAATTTTAGTGCAACTTAGTTATCCATAATGACCAACTAGTCTCGATACACCCATATATATATATATATATGTACATATATATAGTTTTTTTATTAGCAATAGAAAAGAAAAATAACGCAGTTCTCCGTAAAGGAGGGATGGTGGATGGAATATATATATATATATATATATATATATATATATATATATACATTTATATAAAATAATTGTCACACAACCTGGGTGACATGCCTTGCCTGCTCACCCAATTTTAGTGCACTTTAGTTATCCATACTGACCATCTAGTCTCGACACACCCATATATATATATATATATATATATATATATATATATGTATATATATATAGATATTTTTTCTTTTTCTTGTGTTTTTTTTTCGCAATGGATATTAAAAATAAAGCAGTCCTCCGTAAAGGAGGGATGGTGGATGGAATATATATATAAAATAATTGTCACACAACCGGGGTGACATGCCTTGCCTGCTCACCCAATTTTAGTGCACCTTAGTTATTCATAATGACCATCTAGTCTCGATACACCCATAAATATATATGTATATATATATAGTTTTTTTATTAGCAATAGAAAAGAAAAATAACGCAGTTCTCCGTAAAGGAGGGATGGTGGATGGAATATATATATATATATATACATTTATATAAAATAATTGTCACACAACCTGGGTGACATGCCTTGCCTGCTCACCCAATTTTAGTGCACTTTAGTTATCCATAATGACCATCTAGTCTCGATACACCCATGAATATATATGTATATATATATATATATATATATATATATATAGTTTTTCTGTTTTTTTTTTGCAATAGACAATAAAAATAACGCAGTTCTCCGTAAAGGAGGGATGGTGGATGGAATATGTATATGCATATATATAAAATAATTGTCACACAACCTGGGTGACATGCCTTGCCTGCTCACCCAATTTTAGTGCACCTCAGTTATCCATACTGACCATCTAGTCTCGACACACCCATATATATATATATATATATATATATATATATATATGTATATATATAGATATTTTTTCTTTTTCTTGTGTTTTTTTTTTCGCAATGGATATTAAAAATAAAGCAGTCCTCCGTAAAGGAGGGGTGGTGGAGGGAATATATATATACATTTATATAAAATAATTGTCACACAACTGGGGAGACATGCCTTGCCTGCTCACCCAATTTTAGTGCACCTTAGTTATCCATAATGACCAACTAGTCTCGATACACCCATAAATATATATGTATATATATAGTTTTTTTTTTTTCGCAATGGACAATAAAAATAACGCAGTTCTCCGTAAAGGAGGGATGGTGGATGGAATATATATATAAAATAATTGTCACACAACCGGGGTGACATGCCTTGCCTGCTCACCCAATTTTAGTGCACCTTAGTTATTCATAATGACCAGCTAGTCTCGATACACCCATAAATATATATGTATATATATGTATTGTTTTTTTTTTTTTTTTTTTTTTGCAATAGACAATAAAAATAGCGCAGTTCTCCATAAAGGAGGGATGGTGGATGGAATATATATATACATATATATAAAATAATTGTCACACAACCTGGGTGACATGCCTTGCCTGCTCACCCAATTTTAGTGCAACTTAGTTATCCATAATGACCAACTAGTCTCGATACACCCATATATATATATATATATATGTACATATATATAGTTTTTTTATTAGCAATAGAAAAGAAAAATAACACAGTTCTCCGTAAAGGAGGGATGGTGGATGGAATATATATATATATATATATATATATATATATATATATATATATATATATATATATATATATATATATATATACATTTATATAAAATAATTGTCACACAACCTGGGTGACATGCCTTGCCTGCTCACCCAATTTTAGTGCACTTTAGTTATCCATACTGACCATCTAGTCTCGACACACCCATATATATATATATATATATATATGTATATATATAGATATTTTTTCTTTTTCTTGTGTTTTTTTTTCGCAATGGATATTAAAAATAAAGAAGTCCTCCGTAAAGGAGGGATGGTGGATGGAATATATATATAAAATAATTGTCACACAACCGGGGTGACATGCCTTGCCTGCTCAACCAATTTTAGTGCACCTTAGTTATTCATAATGACCATCTAGTCTCGATACACCCATAAATATATATGTATATATATATAGTTTTTTTATTAGCAATAAAAAAGAAAAATAACGCAGTTCTCCGTAAAGGAGGGATGGTGGATGGAATATATATATATATATATATATATATATATATATATATATATATATACATTTATATAAAATAATTGTCACACAACCTGGGTGACATGCCTTGCCTGCTCACCCAATTTTAGTGCACTTTAGTTATCCAGAATGACCATCTAGTCTCGATACACCCATGAATATATATGTATATATATATATATATATATATATATATATATATATATATATATATAGTTTTTCTGTTTTTTTTTTGCAATAGACAATAAAAATAACGCAGTTCTCCATAAAGGAGGGATGGTGGATGGAATATGTATATGCATATATATAAAATAATTGTCACACAACCTGGGTGACATGCCTTGCCTGCTCACCCAATTTTAGTGCACCTTAGTTATCCATACTGACCATCTAGTCTCGATACACCCATATATATATATATATATATATATATATATATATATATATATATATATATATATATATATATATATATATATATGTACATATATATAGTTTTTTTATTAGCAATAGAAAAGAAAAATAACGCAGTTCTCCGTAAAGGAGGGATGGTGGATGGAATATATATATATATATATACATTTATATAAAATAATTGTCACACAACCTGGGTGACATGCCTTGCCTGCTCACCCAGTTTTAGTGCACCTTAGTTATCCATAATGACCATCTAGTCTCGATACACCCATAAATATATATGTATATATATATATATATATATATATATATATAGTTTTTTTATTTTTTTCGTAATGGACAATAAAAATAACGCAGTTCTCTGTAAAGGAGGGATGGTGGATGGAATATATATATACATATATACATTTATATAAAATAATTGTCACACAACCTGGGTGACATGCCTTGCCTGCTCACCCAGTTTTAGTGCACCTTAGTTATCCATACTGACCATCTAGTCTCGATACACCCATAAATATATATACTGAACAAAAATATAAACGCAACACTCTTGTTTCTGCTCCCATTTTTCATGAGATGGACTTAAAGACCTACAATTCATTCCAGATACACAATATTACCATTTCTCTCAAACATTTCTCACAAATCAGTCTAAATGTGTGATAGTGAGCACTTCTGCTTTGCTGAGATAATCCATCCCACCTCACAGGTGTGCCACATCAAGATGCTGATCTGACATCATGGGTAGTGCACAGGTGTACCTTATACTGCCCACAATAAATGGCCACCCTGGAATGTGCAGTTTTTTGCTTTATTGGGGGTCTGGGGACTCAGAACCGGTCAGTATCTGGTGTGACCACCATTTGCCTCATACAATGCAACACATCTTCTTCGCATAGAGTTTATCAGATTGTCAATTGTGGCCTGTGGAATGTTGGTCCACTCCTCTTCAATGGCTGTGCGAAGTTGTTGGATATTAGTGGGAACTGGTACACGCTGTCGTATACGCCGGTCAAGCACATCCCAAACATGCTCAACGGGTGACATGTCCGGTGAGTATGCTGGCCATGCAAGAACTGGGACATTTTCAGCTTCCAAGAACTGTGTACAGATCCTTGCAACATGGGGCCGTGCATCATCTGTCTGAGTGGCTGGTCTCAGACGATCTTGGAGGTGAACCTGCTGGATGTGGAGGTCCTGGGCTGGTGTGGTTACACGTGGTCTGCGGTTGTGAGGCCGGTTGGATGTACTGCCATATTCTCTGAAACGCCTTTGGAGACGGCTTATGGTTGAGAAATGAACATTCAATGCACGAGCAACAGATCTGGTTGACATTCCTGCTGTCAGCATGCCAATTGCACGCTCCCTCAATGCTTGTGGCATCTGTGGCATTTTGCTGTGAGACAAAACTGCACATTCCAGGGTGGCCTTTTATTGTGGGCAGTATAAGGTACACCTGTGCACTACCCATGATGTCAGATCAGCATCTTGATGTGGCACACCTGTGAGGTGGGATGGATTATCTCAGCAAAGCAGAAGTGCTCACTATCACACATTTAGACTGATTTGTGAGAAATGTTTGAGAGAAATGGTAATATTGTGTATCTGGAATGAATTGTAGATCTTTAAGTCCATCTCATGAAAAATGGGAGCAAAAACAAAAGTGTTGCGTTTATATTTTTGTTCAGTGTATGTATATGTATACATATAGTTTTTTTTGTGTTTGTGAAAACGGGTCTTTAATCGGGGAAACGGAGCGGGTAGAGCAGGACGGAACGCAGGCATTGACAAACTACAATGACGGACAGGGAAAACAGGTAAGACCAGGACTTAAAATAGGTCATGACTAATCAAAGTAATCGGGCAAAGCAGGAGACGATCAGGGAAGCACACGTGGGTAATCAGGGGGCGTGGCACACACGAGGAGCGGACAAGCCGGGCATATATGTATATCTATATAAAACCTCATTAATGAGGGACAGGGAACAGAACGGACAGACAGAACTGGCACAGGGGAAGGAGCCAGGACAAGACTTGACATAAGACAGGAAAGGCAGAGAAACAGATCAGAAAGGGGGACACGGAGGGAACAGGCAGGACAAAAGGACCGGGAGTGAACGAAGGGAACATCGGGGAAAGAGGAGCAGAAGCCAGAGGGACGAGGGACAAAGAGAGGAGGGACAGAGACAGGAGGAACAAAGCGAGGGGGAGCAGAGGCAGGAGGGACAAAGACGGGAGGCCAGGGAGAGAAGGAGGGGGAACCAAGAGGAGCCCGAGGGAGACCCAGCGGGCGACGGGAGGCAGCCGGAAGGGCTGCAGGCGGCCGGGAGGCCGGAGCCGGAGGGGCCGAGGAGACGGGGTGAGGGACAGACGCAGGGACGAAGGAGGGAGTCGGAGGGGAGACCAGGGAAGGGGACGAAGGAGCTGGAAGGGACCCTGGCGAGGGCAAGGAGAGAGGGGGAGCCGCAGCAGACGGCGACGTCCTCCGACACGCCAGAGCGGGAGGACCAGCAGGCGAATGAGGAGCCGCCGTCGGGGGGCCCGCAGGCAACCGATAAGACGCCGGAGGAGGGACCGAGGCAGGGCGACGAGGCCGCGGAGGGGGACCCGCAGACGACAGCCGACCCGGAGGGCCAGGACCCGCAGGTGCCGACCAAGCCCTAGCGCCGGCGAGGGAGGGCGAGCCAGGGGGCTGGGCGGGTGGGACCCCAGCCGTGCGTCTGTGTCCTCTCCCCTTATGGGACACAGACATAAGGACCTGCGGCCGGGGTCGGGCTCGTCGGGGTGAGGGTACCAGAGTCACAGGGGGAGAAGGGACTGGAGTGGGGCCAGGGACTGGAGCTGCAGGCTGCAGAGGGGGCGCCTGCCCGGGAGCTGCAGGCAGGGAAAGCGCCTCGGACGTGGGCGCGGTAGCTGCAGGCAGCGGAGACGGCTGCTCGGGCTCTGGGGCCGCAGGGGGCACTTATTTTATTATATAAAATAAGTGTCACACAACCGGGGTGACATGCCTTGCCTGCTTGTGGGATGAGGAAGACTCAGGGACTGGAAATGGGATTAAAACTGAAGATGTGCTCATTCCTTTGTGTATTTACAAATTTTCCTTCCGTCAGACATGAGGAGTTTGCTGCTATATTTGGCACTAATAGAGATTCTGATGCTGCTATTTTTATTGTCTATTAGTTTGTTATTATTTACAAGTTCTGTTGTGTTTTTGCATTTTTCTCTTCTGGTTAATTAACTGCTGTCTGTTTGCTGTGAAGTATGAGTGTGGTGAGTAAGACTCAGGGACTGGAAGTGGGATTACAACTAAAGATAACATGCTTATTCCTTTTTGTATTGTTTACAAATTTCCTTCCGTCAAACATGAGGAGTTTGCTGCTATATTGTGCACTAACAGAGATTCTGATGCTGCTATTTTTATTGTTTATAAATGTGTTATTGTTTCCAAGTTGAGTATTCAATAAATGCTAAATTGAGAAATTTTGTGTATCGTTTGTTATTATTAGTGTGATATTTTACCATGCAAATAGAGGGGAAAACGTCCAATTATCGGCCAAAAAAAATCAGCAGCATATATCGGCCATCGCCTGACCCTTGACTTGAAAAACCCATATCGGTCGACCTCTAGTAACAGTACATTCTGTCCAATTCATCCATCGAGTTAAGTCACACACCCACTTGAGGGGGCACTCCGGCAGACGTGAGGATGGGGATGTTCTTTCCGCTATAACATCCACTGCAGAAGTACATCTCGCTCCTGTTCACAGGGCTTACTTCAATGATGAAGCAGGGCTGGTTGTCTGGACAAGAAGTTGTCCTGCTGCTGGGTCTCGGTGCCGTTTTTCCACCTAAGCTTGAAGGTGGAAATGTGTTCCAACTTGGTCCCTGGGACTGCAGCATAGCCAAACATCGCGAGCAGCGTCGGCCACACCCACCACCAGAACCATCACACCGTCCTATACACATAAAGAAGAACTAAAACATAGAGTGTTGTGACAATCTATGCGTTAATGTTTGGCAGCATAGGTGATTCATTAAAATTATACCGAAGAATGGAAAATGTGATATTTAGAATATTTTTTGCCATTTAGTAGCTAATTTAAGCACTTACCCAATGCCTCAATTTGTTTTAGGTCAGTAATGTCTGAGCCAAAAGAATGAATGTATGAATTTAATACAATTCACCCACTCCCACCCACACACAAATCTGAAATTCAATTTAAGACACTTCTTAAACATTAGTGCATTAACAAAAAAGGAAAATCTTAAGAGATTCAGTAGGATTTTCTATGTTAGACTTAAGCTAATAGTTCAATAGTTTTTACATATTTCAATATACCAATTTGACTTTAATGTTGAAACAGATGCTAAAACATGGAATAATTTCATAACTAGAGAAACATGTTATTCACAAACACTAGCAAAGGTAGCTTATAGTTAAGCTTACTTAAGTCAGCAAGTCAGGCTACAGTGTGTAAGAATAGTCGTAAACGATAATTTGTCTCAGTCTTACATGACAGAATAAGTAAACAGAAAATATAAAATGGCTGAAACAGCGTCATTAACGCCAGCTACAGTAGAGGCGCAGAAAAGGTGTCATGACTGAAGTATTCCCAAACTCTGGAAGACCGTATGCGAGCCTTTTTTGCCGCGTGTTTCTCCAGAGGCTCCGGAGCTCCGCTGGTTGACACAGCCATGTTGGTTCATGTGCAGGGGGACGAGCGGCAAATTTCTTTTTTGCAGGGTGGTAGGTGATGTCTCATTAATATTTATTAATTTACTTACAAAATGGTGCGGCACTGCATCCAAGCCTGCGGCACTCAGAGTCACAAATACAGTGGAAACCATTTGTAGTAATTACGTCTGTCTGGCTGATTTCCAACTAATTGATATTTGTATATTTATTACATGAATATAAGGTAATATAAGGTAATAGAAGAGGTATTTAATGGTTTTCCATCTGAGGAATTTGCAAAAAACTGCAGTGCATGATGGGTCGGACCTAAAGGCTGCCTTAACGTCCTCATCTGTATGACGACATACATCAAGACTAGGAAGGTGCATAATGTTCATGTCTGGTTGCGTTTGTTGGTCCAGAAAGTAATTCAATTTCGCCATGTAGGTTACGTTCTTAAAAACTGCTTGGATATAGCCCGATTATATGCTGTGGGCCTTTTAATTTCTTTGTTTACCAGGTAGGCTACCTTCTTTAAACTGCGTTTTGTTAGACTACATATTTAGGGAGGTCTTTATAAATTTATAGTAGTCTTCATAAATATGTACATAGTTTAGCCTAACCCAGCCACTTAAGGGAGAAAGCCAGCTCAACTAGGTGTCGGTCCCAAGCCCGGATTAATGGGGAGGGTTGGCGTCAAGAAATAAAGAGACTGTATCTTCACTGCATGACTGATGTCAAAATGTGTGAAATATGTGGTTGTATTAATAAATGCATTAAAGTAGGTTAATGATTCTGTGCTGTCTAAATTGTATAGAAAATTTCTACGTATAGCCAAACAAATCTCCTCCTGTTTGAAAAGGCATAGAAAAAGCAATTTAGCCACTAAAACTTTACAGTTTTTGTGAGGGACAGTCGAATTCTCTCGTTTCTCTCGTCAAGTTTTTTTGTGATCCTGCACCTACACTTTGCCGGCCCCAGGAGGATGGGCTCCCCCTTTGAGTTTGGTCCCTCCCAAGGTTTCTTCCTTCTTGGGAGTTTTTCCATGCTATCGGCGCCTATGGCTTACTCACTGGGGGCTTTGGGTGGGCATGATATAAAGCAAAGCATTTTCCCTCCCAGTTTCCTCCTCTGGTCCACATTGCAGGACCATCAGCCATCAGAAACAGCCAGACGGTCTCCTTCAGCTTCTTTAGTGTCCTTGGAAGCCAAGGCAGTTTTAGGTCTGAGAAGAGGTTTATCAGAAGGACACATATTACGTCGTTTGTCCTGAAATGTAACATGGGGAGGAAAAGTTAAGCGGTTTAGTCAGATTGGAGTCGTTTATTCAGCAGTGGCAGCGCCAGTGACTTAATGCTACAGGTGCTATAGGGGAGTGAGATTATTTAGACCGGGTGCTTTAGCTTTTCAGCTTATGTAGATGGTGTATAGAAGCACACAGCACGATAAGCTACAGCATGGATAAAATAGGATAAAATATGAAATTCTAACGTCTAGCTCACAGAGCCTCTATGTGTACTTTGAAGAAAAAATACACTACAAGTATGCTGTAAAAACCGCAAAAATGTCTTACACAATATACAGATTTTACAGATAGTTAAAGAAAAAATGAAACCAATATTTTGGGGGTGCTGTGGGGGTACTATGGTCATTGGAGGAGGAGCTAGAGCCCCCCCCCCCAAGCTTTTCCTTGGTGCTGCCACTGTTGTTCAGATTAAAAGTAACATTGTCATTAATAAACAGTACTCTGATCAAATTTTTGCATGTACAAACACAATCAAAGTTTAACCACATGTTTAGACACAATTCACACACCTGTTACATTTCCATAATGCTAAGACTCTCTACACTTACTTCATCCACTTTCTTGTTTGGTACACAGTCATTTGATGGATGTGTAAGATCATTACCAGACCGTCTGCTGCAAACTCTACAGTTAATGAATGGCTGCAAAAACACACAGACACACAAAAACAGTATTTAAAGAGTGGTGGGCAATAAATACAGTGAGAGAAGGTGTAGTAAAGATATATCTAATGATTTAAGGCAGAGCTGCTGGAGTGCAGGGTTTAATGACACAGAACAATTTTAGAGGAAAGAGCTTCCAAAGCAGGGTCACCATAAGGCTATATTATACAAAGCAAGTTCATCTAAAAGTATGAACAACAAATCCCGTTTAACTGAACACTGCTCTGTATTAAAATACTGTCCTCCGATCAAGCTAAGTGGTCCTGTAGTTCACTATTTAAAGAGGTAAATTTAAAGGGTAATTCACACTGCACATCTACCCTGCTCTGACCAGGTTTAATTACTGGCTTTCTAATTAAAACAAGAGTTAAGTCCTGCCCTTTCACCACAAAACACCACACTGCCATTTAAGGCTGATTTCAACAATGAGTTTTAGTTAACCTGGCTCGATTGAGTTAACTCTGGGTATGTAAAACCCGCTTTGTAGTACAGCCCACAGGTCTTTAAATAAGGCCAGCTAGGGTTCATAGCTCGAAGCATAATCTACAGGTCACCCCTCAGATGATTAGCATTTGCTTCTGCCTGGTAATCCAGCCTTTAAGCCTGTAAACCTACTAAAATTTGAGAATAAGGTGAAGGAACTGGCTCTTTGAGGCCACCTATGTATTTGTTACTTTATTGTTGGCTAACTTTCCCCCGCAGGGCATCAAAAAAGTTAACATGAACCTAAATTAATTTGCTAACTGATATGTCCAATGCTCACAGTCACAGTGACTCTTTACTTACCCTCTTGTCCATGAAAATACAGTCAGCCCGATGGTCTGTTGCAGTTGACTTTGGACATTTTGTTGCTCTCAAGAGAATCTCAATGTCAATGTATTCACTGCTGATCTAAATCACATAAACACGTTATATACAAAATTGCCTACAACTGTTTTAAAGGCAATATAACAAACAATAATCACCCAAAAAATGGCAAACTGTCACAGACTTGACTGCAGCAGATTCAGAGAGAAACTGTGAGAAGGTAAAATTGACCAGGGCTGAGATATACAACCATCACTTTCATTGTGAAGAGACATTAAGCATCATATGCATTGAAATTAAAACATCAAAATCAATGTGATACTCATTAGTTCAGCTTGCAGATGATGAAAGTTTCACACTTTTGTAAACACTTTCTCAGCAGTTACCTTCGGACGGCCCTGGATGTTATAGAAATTCATGTGCTGACGGGTTCCTTGATGAGCATTTTCGACTGCGAGTTTAATGGCCGTCTTGTGAGTGCAGGGAGACTGTGGTAATCTTGCTGGGCCTCTGTGGAGATAAGCAGAGCTCCATAAGCCAAAACCAGAAGCAGCAGGCGGGTCATCTTCCTCTCAGCTTTGAAGGGAGAAGCAGGACTGAGGACACTGATCTGTGGTCCCCTTATCCAGCACGTCCAGGGGCGTGTCCTTCACTCGAAACAAACAGACCTTTGAACAACATTGGAAAACTCTTCAGGATGAATTGAGGCAGGTGGTCAAGTGGGTTTATTGTTATTTCAGCAATATACACAGTACACAGTGAAAGGAAACATTGTTCCTCCTGGACCACGGTGCAACACAAAGAAGAAAAACAGAAACAACACAAGATGACACAAGTGCGGGCAAGATAGAACTATACAGAGTGAAAGGAGCACAAACAGAGGGAGAAAGTGCAAGATAAACACAAGAGCAACAATACAATACTACAGGACAAGACAGCGCAGTCAAGAACACAGAGTGCAGCCAGAGCTAACCTGAATAGGGGCATCAAGGTTGCCAGGCAGGCAGAGAAACAGAAAATAGAGGTCTACTTCACATACAACAACCCACAGTGGGTGTGGCAGGGAATACAACACATTACAAACTTCAAAGGCAACAACACCGTCACTGTTAACAGCAACGCCCTTTTAGCAAAGGAGCTAAACAGCTTCTTTGCTCGTCTGGAGGAACACAGAGCAGACATAGCCACACTGCCCCCTCCCCCAATCTCCAGCACTCACAGACTCCCTCTGCAGGAACACCACGCGAGAAGGCACATTGCATCTCTAGGTGTGTGGAGTTTAAGACAAGGCAAGTGATGCTACGATAATATAATTCCTTGGTAAGACCCCACCTAGAATATTGTGTGCGGGTTTGGTTACCATACCTTAAGAAGGACATTGCTGCCTTGGAAAAGGTGCAACGTAGGGCAACGAGAATGATTCCTGGTCTTAGAGGAATGTCTAATGAGGAGAGGTTAGCTGAGCTGAATCTGTTTAGCCTCGAGCAAAGGAGACTAAGGGGGGACATAATCCAGGTGTTTAAGATTCTAACAGGTCTGGATGCTGTTCAGCCAAATGGCTATTTCAATGTTAGTTTAAATACCAGAACTCGTGGCCATAAGTGGAAATTAGCTGGAGAACATTTTAAAACGAATTTGATGAAGCATTTCTGTACACAGCGTGTAGTTAGAGTATGGAATAGTCTTCCTGTTATTGTAACACAAGCTAAAACCCTGGGTTCTTTTAAATCAGAGCTAGATAAGATTTTTGAGCTATTAGCTAAGTTCTCCTCAAAGGAGCTTGATGGGCCGAATGGCCTCCTCTCATTTGTAAATCTCTTTGGTTCTTATGAGTCAGCTTACAGAGATGAGGTCCAGAAACTGATAGGTTGGAGTTCAGCAAACAATTTGGCACTAAACAGCACAAAGACAAAGGAATCACTGACTTCAGGAAGGATGGAGGCGACACTGGCCTGCCTAGATGGATGGATGGATGTTTTTATTGACATTGTAAGTACAATGAGATTTAGTTTGGAACGCGCCAGCAGCTACACAGTATATTTACAATTATATAGATTGTGAGGCATAAAATAAGGTGTGAGTAATATAACATAACGACATAATATAAGTAATCATTAATTAATCATTACAGATGGTATGAGGTGTGAACCGCTAGGCTGCTATGGCATGTTTGGTATCAAACCGATGGAAAATCACTCCAGTTTCCAAATCTGGTCAGTGGTTACCACGAAAGTGAATATATCAAAAGTTACACCAGCCTAACGAAAATCATCAATACAAGGGAAATCACTCTGGTCATAAATCTCAAAAGGACTGATACAGACCCCCTTCCGAAAGCCCGCCAAATGGATGGTCAGCCATTGGTCCAGGAGTCGAATTCCTGGTCACTCCTATTCACGAACTTTACACTATAAAACCTGGCACCTCAGAACAAAGCCAGGAGAGGAGAAACAGAAGGGAGGAGAAAACAAAAGACCATCAGCACGAAGAGAGGCAGAGAACATCAGCCCAAGAGAAGAGAAGCCCACAAGAAGCCCTCCTGAAGCCTATCAGTGAAGACCCAGCTGGACAGAGAACTGCAACCAAGCCCAAGCTTCACCAGGAGAGGGAATCAGAGGGGCTCCACTCCAACAACCGCTGCAAACACCGCGCCTCCCTGAGTGCCATCACCCATCAGCTCATCAGCCTCCGCAACCAACTGCCAAGACCCCCCCCCCCCCACTCTGCAACCAAGTAAACAAACTTCCTTTCATTTATAACAACCTAAACTCCTATTCACCTGCTATATTACTTTAGGACAGTATTTCCACAAATTGCTTGCTTTGCAGAACAGTATTTTCCCTTTTAAGGTTACTCATTTTAAATCTGGTCATTGCATTTTCATGATTACATTGTTTGTGTCCACTCCGTTATTTCGTGTTTATTGTTTGTTAGGTGTAATGTCTGTCTTATGTTAGTTATAGGAATAAATGCATGTCTTTTACACAACTTCAGCCTCCGTTCATTGAGTGCTCACAAGAATCCCTGCCTGTGCGATCTACGCTCTGAAACCTCAAATTCGCCTGAAATATCGCGAGACTCTCTCTCATTGGCCGTGAGGGGAGCTTCGCTACCGATCGTTTACATTACCTGGTGACGCAGCTCGTTGGACAAGCCTTCTATTCTAACCCAGGTTATTACGTGATACTGGTTATTAATGAGTTCCATTTAAGTCACACATTAACAGACTCACGGTGTTTCGCAATTGAGTTTGAGCCGACCATTCAGCATAAAAATTGGTTAATAATCACAAGGCACAAGGTTTAAACTTATTCTGAGCACACAATTTAAACTTTTTATGACCGAACGTGCAGTGAAGAAGCGCTACTGTCAACTGGTTGCAAAAGTCGCACTCATGGCAATCTGAAGGCATTTAAGCGGGATCATATGGGCTTATTATAGTTATTTTTATTTCTATTATTAGTAGTTATATTATTTTGTTTTATTTTCGGTTATTTCATTGTAGTTCTTTCGTATTAAACTGCAGTAAACTTTAACCCTATGTCTGACGAGATTCTCAGATGTAGCGCTTTGTTTCCAGGTTCAATTCGGACGAGTGTCTCCGTTTCTATATATCCTGGGAGAGATCTCTCTATTAGCGAACGGGAATACTTGTTATGAGGTTCTAACCTAAATTATGTTGCGCTTGGACATAAGACCGATAGCTTAGTTACCTATCAGGATCATACTCGTATGTGTGTGCCTGCTTTAGACAAAGCAAGTTTAACACAACTTTGCGCTGTGAGCCAAGTGTGTGTCATTTAGAAATTGGGAGTCTCCTGTGCTTGAGACCCGCCGTGGTTAAGCACCATTTGCGACGAAATATAGTGCACTCACAATTTAAATCTGTCGCCGTAACGCGTGCGCCGTCTCGCTTCAGTAATTGTTTTAAGGGGTGATGACGAAGATGACGAATTTACTTTCCTGAAGAGGAGCAGGATGGGTCACGCGTTCTGTAAGATTTGTCTCCCACGGGGAAGGAACGATGTCAGTCGGCATGAAAAATCCAAGTCATTAGTGAATGACAGAGCCGCATGAGTGAACATGAAAAATTAATAGAAAATAAATGACAAATGGTTATTTTATATTTTATATATTTTATATATTTATATTTATATTATATTTTATATAATTTATATTATTTTATATTTCCTGTCTTAAAATGTAAGGGATACACATGGTCATTTCCGTTGTTTCCTGTTTCCTGCGAGAGTGATACTGACTGCTAGCGCGCGAACTTTGAAACCATAGATATCACCTAAATAATAATTCGAGTTAAGTCATTGGGAAAAAGCTTCGCAAGATTAATAATCCTCCAAAATAAATAAATAAAATTTCCCAGACCCCGACGGATTAATCACCTACGCAAGTACCGACCCACGATCTTCGTTCAATTAAGAAGGTGCTTCCAGCCTTACAGCCTCAGTTTACGTAAGTACAACGCCATGTCTACTGTTCCGTGTTCTGAGTGTAATATGTTTAGCTATTCTTCTCCAGTCATTAGCGGTATTTATACATGTGAGAAGTGTCAGTTAGTCGCTAGACTGACGGAGAAGATTGTAGTGTTAGAGGGACGTATCCGGACGTTACATAACATTCAGGAGAATGAGAGTTTTATTGACTCAGTATTAGCGGCTCCGGATATGTCCGCGATAGCCAGTAAGTCTCCCCCTGCTCCGGCAGCAGAGCCTTCGCAGCAAGGCGAGTGGGTGACGACCCGGCGGCATAGTCGCAAATCCAAACCAAACTTACACCGGCACCATTCGCCTATCCGCGTTTCCAACAGGTTCTCCCCACTCAGTGAAACTCCCACTGAGACGCCTGTTGAAAGTGCTCTAATAATTGGTGATTCTATTCTAAGAAACGTGAGAGTAGCGACTCCAGCGACCATTGTAAATTGTCTCCCGGGTGCCAGAGCGACCGACATCTCGGCAAATTTAAAAGTGCTGGCTAAAAGTAAACGTAAATACTCTCAGATAGTTATCCACGTCGGCACTAATGATGTCCGATTGAGGCAATCGGAGATCACAAAGGCAAATTTTAAAGAGGTGTGCAACATTGCGAAGAAGATGTGTGTGTCAGTAACGTGCTCTGTCCAGACTAAAAACTCAAGTCCAGACTAAAAACACACCTGTTTAGTTTAGCGTATAGGGACACTAGTTCTAGCCCTAGCTAACTCTTCACTCCCAGGCAGACCTGTAGTGTGAGGTGTAGAGCTGGGTGGGGATCGGTGCCATTGGCTTTGGATGAACTGGATTGTCAGTGCTGTCACTCTAGCTTTGCAATCTCTTGTGGAACTGGAGTGCTGACATTTCAGGGACTCCCCATGCCGGCATTCCCACTTGCCTCTCCCTCCTACTGATGCTGCCATAGCCATATCTGCCGGAGCTTGCAGATTGCACTTCATATTGTACTCACCTAGCTTTTAGCACTGCCAATAGCCTCCTCTACTATGCCTAATTGTACATTTTATTTCGCCTACTCCTCCTGGGGGTGATGCCTGGAGACCTCAATCTATCAAGATATCCAGCACACCCGACCACCACCAGTGACGTCCCTGCATCCAGCTCGCCGTTCTGATCTTCCATGTATGACCCGCTGCCTTACCTCTGGTTGCCTGGCAATTGGAAGAAGACTCGGCTTCGGCATTGGCTTATCTTCCTTGCTCTCCTCTCTCTATTTGACTATCCCTGCCGGCCCCTGGAGGATGGGCTTCCCCTTTGAGTCTGGTCCCTCTCAAGGTTTCTTCCTTCTAGGGAGTTTTTCCTTGCCACTGTCGCCTATGGCTTACTCACTGGGGGCTTTGGGTGAGGATACTGTAAAGCGCTTTGAGACAATGTAATGTTGTGATAATGCGCTATATAAAAATAAATTTGTTTGTTTGTTGTTGTTGATACTGGAGCCTGGTTGCGGTGGTGGGATGGCTCACGGCGGGTGCCGGAAAATTTCCTTTATTTTCAAATCCAAACCTTGACAGGTATGCTGCTGTTCCAAATCATGGGTGCATGTTACAAGTGCGGAACATATTTTAACTTAGTACTAACTTAGCATCATATTTGATCTGATTCGACTGAATATCCCAGGTTTCCATCTCTCATGCATCTGGTGTGACGTGTTTTCAGACTCTCAGGCTGGCGCAAAGAAATCTTACGGGAATTGAACGTCTCACTCCGGCCAGCTGACCAAAGTTGGTAACCTTGGTATTGTGTGTAGGAGATTCGGTATAACTATAATTTCGTTCTCCATTTACATGCCCGTAGTGTCTTTAAGTGTTATGTAGTTTTGCCTGAAACGCAAAAATAAAACAAAGCAATTAAAGCCGTAAGTGGCTCAAATTGTGCTGTAGCGATTGAAGAACTTTTGTCGGAAGTTGGATTCGAACCCACGCCTTACTTGGGAGAACAGAATACCAGAATAGAGTAGGTTAAGTCCAGCCTTGGCTTCCAAGCTGACGTTTTTCTACATATGTGCTTGTGTATCATGGACAGTAAGAGGGGGCAGGCAAGGAGAGAATTTCTCTCTTTGGGGATCAATAGAGTGTTGTTATTATAACGTCTAAAAAGTATGATGGTCTGTCGATAAATCAATAAGAAAATAAATGAAGTCGTTTTCGCGAACACGCTGGAAAAGCCAGGGGCCGGACCGACTGTAGGGGGCGTGGCCAGAGACAGCCATCTCAGGCTGTCAAGTCTCCCGTTTTGGCCGGGAAACTACCGTATTTTACTTCTCTTTCCCGCCGTCCTCCCGTATTAGTATTTTCCCGTAAATCTCCCTTATATTATATAGTTGCTGGATAGTGTAGTGGTAAGATCGCCGCCTTTCACACGGGAGACCGGGGTTCGAATCCCGGTTGTGGCCAAAAATATATTTTATATATTTTATATATTTTATATATTTATATTTATATTTATATTATATTTTATATAATATATATATCATCATCCCCACATTCCGAGATTGGGTACCAAGCCCCATATATATTAGTAGGCTGAATACAAGAGCAGCTGACCTGAGAAATAAGAAATAAGCTAAGCTGGAAACAGATCAGCTGATCTACACCACAGCAACAGTGATCCTTGAGCTGGAGCCGGACCGTCTTTGAAGACTCCGTAAATCTCCGTATAATAATATATATCTACGGGAACGAGAAAGCAGAGAACAAGAACAAGATTTGTAAATGTAAGATTTGAAGGACCCGGCATGAAAAATAGAATAGTTCTCGTCATTAGTGAACATGTGTCTCGTCATTGTGTATCATGGACAGTAAGAGGGGGATCAATAGAGTGTTGTTATTATAACGTCTAAAAAGTATGATGGTCTGTCGATAAATCAATCAGATAAATAATGAAGTCGTTTTCGCGAACACGCTGGAAAAGCCAGGGGCCGGACCGACTGTAGGGGGCGTGGCCAGAGACAGCCATCTCAGGCTGTCAAGTCTCCCGTTTTGGCCGGGAAACTACCGTATTTTACTTCTCTTTCCCGCCGTCCTCCCGTATTAGTATTTTCCCGTAAATCTCCCTTATATTATATAGTTGCTGGATAGTGTAGTGGTAAGATCGCCGCCTTTCACACGGGAGACCGGGGTTCGAATCCCGGTTGTGGCCAAAAATATATTTTATATATTTTATATATTTTATATATTTTATATATTTTATATATTTATATTTATATTTATATTATATTTTATATAATATATATATCATCATCCCCACATTCCGAGATTGGGTACCAAGCCCCATATATATTAGTAGGCTGAATACAAGAGCAGCTGACCTGAGAAATAAGAAATAAGCTAAGCTGGAAACCTGGACCCTCCGACCAAGAATGCGTGAAGTACCCTCAGAAGGTCTACTAGAAGATGTACGTAGAAGACTACTACAGATCAGCTGATCTACACCACAGCAACAGTGATCCTTGAGCTGGAGCCGGACCGTCTTTGAAGACTCCGTAAATCTCCGTATAATAATATATATCTACGGGAACGAGAAAGGAGAAAGCAGAGAACAAGAACAAGATTTGTAAATGTAAGATTTGAAGGACCCCCGGCATGAAAAATAGAATAGTTCTCGTCATTAGTGAACATGTGTCTCGTCATTGTGTATCATGGACAGTAAGAGGGGGATCAATAGAGTGTTGTTATTATAACGTCTAAAAAGTATGATGGTCTGTCGATAAATAATGAAGTCGTTTTCGCGAACACGCTGGAAAAGCCAGGGTGTAGGGGGCGTGGCCAGAGACAGCCTGCTGACCATCTCAGGCTGTCAAGTCTCCCGTTTTGGCCGGGAAACCGTATTTTACTTCTCTTTCCCGCCGTCCTCCCGTATTAGTATTTTCCCGTAAATCTCCCTTATAATAATATATATATATATATATATATATTATATTATATAGTTGCTGGATAGTGTAGTGGTAAGATCGCCGCCTTTCACACGGGAGACCGGGGTTCGAATCCCGGTTGTGGCCAAAAATATATTTTATATATTTTATATATTTTATATATTTATATTTATATTTATATTATATTTTATATAATATATATATCATCATCCCCACATTCCGAGATTGGGTACCAAGCCCCATATATATTAGTAGGCTGAATACAAGAGCAGCTGACCTGAGAAATAAGAAATAAGCTAAGCTGGAAACCTGGACCCTCCGACCAAGAATGCGTGAAGTACCCTCAGAAGGTCTACTAGAAGATGTACGTAGAAGACTACTACAGATCAGCTGATCTACACCACAGCAACAGTGATCCTTGAGCTGGAGCCGGACCGTCTTTGAAGACTCCGTAAATCTCCGTATAATAATATATATCTACGGGAACGAGAAAGGAGAAAGCAGAGAACAAGAACAAGATTTGTAAATGTAAGATTTGAAGGACCCCCGGCATGAAAAATAGAATAGTTCTCGTCATTAGTGAACATGTGTCTCGTCATTGTGTATCATGGACAGTAAGAGGGGGATCAATAGAGTGTTGTTATTATAACGTCTAAAAAGTATGATGGTCTGTCGATAAATAATGAAGTCGTTTTCGCGAACACGCTGGAAAAGCCAGGGTGTAGGGGGCGTGGCCAGAGACAGCCTGCTGACCATCTCAGGCTGTCAAGTCTCCCGTTTTGGCCGGGAAACCGTATTTTACTTCTCTTTCCCGCCGTCCTCCCGTATTAGTATTTTCCCGTAAATCTCCCTTATATTATATAGTTGCTGGATAGTGTAGTGGTAAGATCGCCGCCTTTCACACGGGAGACCGGGGTTCGAATCCCGGTTGTGGCCAAAAATATATTTTATATATTTTATATATTTATATTTATATTTATATTATATTTTATATAATTTATATTATTTTATATTTCCTGTCTTAAAATGTAAGGGATACTGGAGCCTGGTTGCGGTGGTGGGATGGCTCACGGCGGGTGCCGGAAAATTTCCTTTATTTTCAAATCCAAACCTTGACAGGTATGCTGCTGTTCCAAATCATGGGTGCATGTTACAAGTGCGGAACATATTTTAACTTAGTACTAACTTAGCATCATATTTGATCTGATTCGACTGAATATCCCAGGTTTCCATCTCTCATGCATCTGGTGTGACGTGTTTTCAGACTCTCAGGCTGGCGCCTGAGAAACGTCTCACTCCGGCCAGCTGACCAAAGTTGGTAACCTTGGTATTGTGTGTAGGAGATTCGGTATAACTATAATTTCGTTCTCCATTTGCATGCCCGAAGTGTCTTTAAGTGTTATGTAGTTTTGCCTGAAACGCAAAAATAAAACAAAGCAATTAAAGCCGATCAGTGGCTCAAATTGTGCTGTAGCGATTGAAGAACTTTTGTCGGAAGTTGGATTCGAACTTGGGATGCCTTACTTGGGAGAACAGAATACCAGAATAGAGTAGGTTAAGTCCAGCCTTGGCTTCCAAGCTGACGTTTTTCTACATATGTGCTTGTGTATCATGGACAGTAAGAGGGGGCAGGCAAGGAGAGAATTTCTCTCTTTGGGGATCAATAGAGTGTTGTTATTATAACGTCTAAAAAGTATGATGGTCTGTCGATAAATCAATAACAATATCAATGAAGTCAATGTTTATCTAAAGGAATCAGAATTCAGGAAAAGCCAGGGGCCGGACCGAGTGTAGGGGGCGTGGCCAGAGACAGCCTGCTGACTGTTCCAAATCATGGGTGCATGTTACAAGTCCGGAACATATTTTAACTTAGTACTAACTTAGCATCATATTTGATCTGATTCGACTGAATATCCCAGGTTTCCATCTCTCATGCATCTGGTGTGACGTGTTTTCAGACTCTCAGGCTGGCGCAAAGAAATCTTACGGGAATTGAACGTCTCACTCCGGTCAGCTGACCAAAGTTGGTAACCTTGGTATTGTGTGTAGGAGATTCGGTATAACTATAATTTCGTTCTCCATTTACATGCCCGTAGTGTCTTTAACCGGCTGCACAAACTGGATCCGCCTCCATTACGACACAACTTTGCCCTTATTGGCTTAAGAATTTAGTCACATACATGACGTATATCTGCTATTTCTCCCGAGAAGCAGGTAAAGCAGTGGTAACTGCTTTGTAGTTAATTTACCTGGTAAAATTAAGTTTAAATAAATGATATAAATACTGTAATAGTACTCGTGAGCTTTGTTTATTTGTTATTAGTTATTGTAATGTTGCGCTGCTTTATTTGTTTAATCGTCTAGTCTGTGGAGACATTCAAGTTAATCAAATAAGAATTGCACTGTACACTGTACATGACCATAAAAACTTTGTATCCTTGAAATAAATGTTTTTGATCTTTTCCTTGGCAGTTATCTTTTTACACAGGGCCTCTATGTACACGATAGTTTTTTTTTTCACGACTAACAGTATGGATCAGGAGTTGGTTATTGTAAAAGAAGTAATGTGCATGCAGGTGATATTTGTATAGATTTATCCACACCCTTGTAGCAGTGCTGCCATTGCAGTCAGATCTCGCAAACTAGGAGTATTAGTTGTCTTTATTTCTCTTTATTTCTTGACGCCAACCCTCTCCATTAATCCGGGCTTGGGACTGGCACCTACCTGAGCTGGCTTGCTCCCTTAAGTGGCTGGGTTAGGCTAAACTATATATATATATTTACCAAGACTACAATAAAACATCTCGAAATGTGTAGTCTAGCAAAACGCAGTTTAAAGAAGGTAGCCTACCTGGCGAAATTGCAAACAAATTAAGGGCGTTAGGCAGCCTTTAGATCCTACCCATCATGCACTGCAGTTTTTTGCTAATTCCTCAAATGGAAAACTGTCCATCCATCCATCCATCCATTTTCCAAACCGCTTATCCTACTGGATCGCGGGGGGTCTGGAGCCTATCCCGGAAGCAATGGGCACGAGACAGGGAACAACTCAGGATGGCGGGCCAGCCCATCGCAGGGCACACTCACACACTATTCACTCACGCATACACTCCTATGGGCAATTTAGCAACTCCAATTAGCCTCAGCATGTTTTTGGACTGTTGGGGAAACCAGAGTACCCGGAGGAAACCCCACGATGACATGGGTAGAACATGCAAACTCCACACACATGTGACCCAGGTGGAGACTCGAACCCGGGCCCTAGAGGTGTGAGGCAACAGTGCTAACCACTGCACCACCATGCTGCCCCCTAAATGGAAAACCATTAAATACAAAAGGAAAACAAAAGTGCTGTAAGACTGTATACTTATGTGTATGTTAGTAAAGGCTGTAGCTGACACAACGGACCCCACTAATTAGAAAGGGGTAATTGTACACATGTGGCATCCAGTATGTTCTTCTATAACAGTTTTTTAAAAAAAAAAAAAACTCACATTACACAAATTGGCACTATCAAAACGAGGATTATGGGGAAAATGGGGACTGTGATGGAGATTACATACACGTAGGCATGGTATTTAGTTTTTTTTAATCTGGTCACCTTCCAGAGTAATTGTAAACTAAAACCATCTTCACCCTATTTGATTCTTTATAAATGGACAATCAGTCGTGCAGTAAATGGGGGTATAGAGAGACACAGAGCTTGTCTAACAAGAAACCCTGGGAAGCTAACATTAATAGGGTGGGTATGGATAGCAAAACCATTGATACAGATTACAGATTTATATCTCACCTGAACCCTGGCGGGCTCCGTGCCAATAGGGGTTGGGATTAGGGTTAGTTAACTTAAGTAGTAATATTGATGTGTATATTCTCCTATTCTCCAGTCAGTGAATCGTGAAACGTAATGTTAATATGTTTCTATACCTATATGTTCTGCTTAAAAACCCATAAAGGCAAGCACAGTGTTTAGACATTCTGTTACTTAGACTAGTAAACACTAAGATCCTTCAGCTTTCAATTAACCTGACACAACAGTCTAAACAACAAATGTGTGCCATGTCATTTGTCATCTTTACATCTTGTATCCTTTATATGGTAATTGGATTTTCAAGGTGGAATTGCAGGTCGATCATTTTAAGGATCTAGATGTAAACCTCCCTGGTGTTGCTTTAATATTTTTTTTGCACAATTTGCTTCACACACTTCCTCCAGCAGAGAAGCTTACAATACTACACCCCACCAAATGACTGGATGATGCCTTTTTATTTAAGGTCTGGCTGTGAGCCTCGATTACCGATACACTATCTTCAGGCTCCTGCCGGGATCAGTCAGTATGGTGGACCTTTGGAGGAATGGGTACAAAACCATCAGGAAAGTTTGCAGGTGCTTCAAGAGTATGTGAAGGCTTAGTTGGAGGAACAAGCCACACCACGAAATCGGAAACACAATGAGTTGGTTAATGATTAGGGGTTTGATGAAGGTCAGCTGGTGTGTTTGCGGAACCATGTTCGAGGTAAAATACAGGATCATTGGGATGCCTGTTTGTATATGGTAGTTCGGTGTCCCCAAGATCAGGGTGCAGTTTACTCTGCAACTCCAATGGAGGGGGACGGGGTTGTCCGTCAAGTTCACCGAACAGAGTTGCGTCCAGTACCACAGGGGGTTGTTATGTCAGGGGAAGATGTTCTGGTAATGTCTCCTGAGTCTGGGTTGCCCACAGGGGCAACAGAAATGGAATCGGATGAGGACTCTGTGATTTTACGGGGACAGGGCTGGTGGGAGGGGTCGCAATAGAGCATCCACAAGTAGGCCTCGTATAATGGAGGAGGTTATGTCCCCCCCGAGGTGTAGAGACCAGTTAAACGTTCGGTGAGGTCCACCACTGGTCATCATACCAACCCTTATAAGTTACCACGGTCAGTGAATGATCGTTCGGTTGGGGAGGAAGACCAGTGGTTTGGGGATAGAATTCTTAGCTGTGATCGTTGGGTCATCAATTTCATTTTGGGGGATGGATTGTAGCCAGGCAATTATAGGCAGGTATAGGAACTGCAGTTCGGACTGGAGGCATAGCCGGGGCGAGATGGCTGTGCATGTTCCGATGGTAGGGCATATTGGCAAAGGAGCAGGCACGGGAAAGACAGGCAGGGTCCTGATAGATTTGGTGGAGCATCGGCGGGCATATTGAATTTGCAGTGTAGCAGCCTTTCTGTTTGCTTGTTTCAGGGGTGAACAATCTTATCCGCAAAGGGCCGGTGTGTATGCAGGTTTTCGCTGCAACTCCCTAATTAGATTTCTAATTAGAGGACTGATTAGCTGAAGAGTCCTCATACCTGGTTTTGAAGAGCTGACCTAAAGGTTACCCCAAAAACCTGTTTTTTTTTTGTTTGAATGGGGCAGTGAGTCATGGGGTAAACTACTGTTCTTTAGGGGTTTTCAAGGTGGAATTACGGGTCGATAATTTTAAGGATCAGGTTGTAAACCTCCCTGGTGTTGCTTTAATATGTTTTATCTGAGGTTGTATCGTGTATTATCAAGCCAGCCGGCTTAGTGGCCTCGGGAGCGGGGTTTAGTGGGAGCAGCTGGCTAGTTTTATTTTCTTTTTTGTTTGTGTCTTTTTCTTTGTTGTATGTATATTTTGGGTTCATTATTAGGCAGGCTGGGCCTTTTGGCACCTGTAGTCTGGGTGCTGGATTGCCCATAGGGGTCTTTTTTATTGCTGTGATTTGCTGTGTCATTCACTAGTGTGATTTGTGCTGGATGTGTTTTTAAGGTTGTGCTGTGGCGTGTACCTGAGCAAACTTTGGGCAACCTGTTCTCTTGTTGGCTTTATTGACAAAGGGTGGATTAGTCTAATTACGGCCTGCTACAAATAGCTGCATATAACGTATAAAAAAAATCACCTTATGGGTGCTCCGTAGGGTAGCAAGATCTTGAGTTTTTTTTACAGTACTCGGGTACGTTTTAAAATTTTCGACCAATCAGCAAACATTATTCTGACAGCATAGCTGGGAAACCAATGAAAAGTGAGTGCAACGTTCTAGAACTTGACTTCGGGTTGACGCTCCCTATAAAAGAGCTGGGTACTGCTTCAAGGCGTTCAGTTGGCGCTACCTCCTGATAGAGTAGCACTGTACGGCTCTTGTTCCGTAAAACAACATCAAAAGGATGAAAAAAAAAACAATATTTAAAGAAGACGAAAAAAATCAATTTTTAAAGAAGACGAAAAAAACATCGTCTAAAAAAATAAGCCAAAAAAATAATATCCGAAGAAGGAAAAACATGCAAAGTAAAAAAAAACAAACAAAAATAAAAAACAATATCCAAAGAAGAAGGAAAAAAACATCCAAAGGGAGAAAAGAAGAACTGAAGGGCCAACGAGGTAGGAGGAAATACAAATTTCGTTTCAGCACCGTTGGAGTGCCAAGCCGTGAAAAGCATTTGGCCAGAAGACAAGGTAAGTGTTGTATCTGTTATTTTAAAACAGCGCTTTTCAAAATGCTGCTTTATAATCGTTTGAGATCGTTAGCCAGTGTGACAGCTGAAGGCTTTTTGAGTTTACCAACATAAAGTTTTATTTCTGTATTAGGACATTGTCAGGAACAATGATGTGTTCATCGCTATGATGTGGTCAAAAAGCGATGCATTGAATCTTAGAAACATTTGTGATTTTTCAAACGATGCTTTTCCTTTTATTTAATCAGTAAAATTTCCATCGGTTTTATATAGTGCCCCTTGAAATATGTCTTTAGCTCATTTTCCGGGCATTTTACTAGAATGCATCCTGAGAAATACACAAGCTCTGCTGCATTTCCGTGCCTCGATGTTTAGTGCCGAGTATAATTGTTGCAGTTGCCTTTTATATATTCCATGAGACCTGTTGGTACCAAGAGAAGTGTGAGACTGTCAGGGTGAATTTATCATACAATCGCACGCATAAATACCTGAGGGTTGCCAGTCCTTTTGCGTTGTTACAGGAGGACTAGAGCTGACGAGTGTGTTTCTACACACTATCAAGGGCATTGTAGTACAGTTTTCTCAGGTGGGAGAATGCTGCCGATCTCCTATTTGACAATACAGCCCTTGATATATTAGAATATTACAGAACTAGAAGCCTTTTGCAAGGAAGAATGTGAGAAAATCCCAAGTACAAGAACTGAAAGCCTTTCAGCTGGCTATAAGAAGCGCTTGTAAGCTGTGATATCTGGCAGAGGAGGTGTTACTAAGTACTGATTACGTAGGGTGCCCAAACTTTTGCAGAGTGCCATAATAATGTTTTTATTTTGTAATTTTGTTCAATTTATGGCATAAAAAGTAACTATTCATCAATGTTTGCTGAAAATATTGTGTATTTTTCCCCCAGTTCCTAAAGAGACTGTATTAACTGATATTGTTGCTTTTGTAATTGAAAAGATGTTATTTGTCAAGGGGTGCCAAACCTTTGCATAAGACTGTACACAGTGTGTGTATGTGTTTATGTGAGTGTGTGTCTGTGTGTGTGTGTGTATATATATATATGTGTGTGTGTGTATATATTTCTGTATATGCATGTGTATATATATATTTATATATAGTTCACACACATTCAAACTTATTTGAATACACATTCAAAATTATTTTTATTATTATTATTTTCGTTTTTTTTTTTTTTTGTGTTTTAAAATTTTTTATTTTTGCAATGGAAATAAAAATAAAGCAGTCCTCCGTAGAGGAGGGGTGGTGGAGGGAATATATATATATATATACATATATATAAAATAATTGTCACACAACTGGGGTGACATGCCTTTCCTGCTCACCCAATTTTAGTGCACTTTAGTTATGCATAATGACCTTCTAGTCTCGATACACCCATATATATATATGTATATATATATATAGTTTTTTTTGTTTTTTTTTTTGCAATAGACAATAAAAATAACGCAGTTCTCCATAAAGGAGGGATGGTGGATGGAATATATATATACATATATATAAAATAATTGTCACACAACCTGGGTGACATGCCTTGCCTGCTCACCCAGTTTTAGTGCACCTTAGTTATTCATAATGACCATCTAGTCTCGATACACCCATAAATATATATGTATATATATATAGTTTTTTTTGTTTTTTTTTTTGCAATAGACAATAAAAATAACGCAGTTCTCCATAAAGGAGGGATGGTGGATGGAATATATATATACATATATATAAAATAATTGTCACACAACTTGGGTGACATGCCTTGCCTGCTCACCCAATTTTAGTGCAACTTAGTTATCCATAATGACCAACTAGTCTCGATACACCCATATATATATATATATGTACATATATATATAGTTTTTTTATTAGCAATAGAAAAGAAAAATAACGCAGTTCTCCGTAAAGGAGGGATGGTGGATGGAATATATATATATATATATACATTTACATAAAATAATTGTCACACAACCTGGGTGACATGCCTTGCCTGCTCACCCAATTTTAGTGCACCTTAGTTATCCATACTGACCATCTAGTCTCGACACACCCATATATATATATATATATATATATATATATATTTATATGTATATATATAGAAATTTTTTTTTTTTCTTGTGTTTTTTTTTCGCAATGGATATTAAAAATAAAGCAGTCCTCCGTAAAGGAGGGGTGGTGGAGGGAATATATATATACATATATATATAAAATAATTGTCACACAACCTGGGTGACATGCCTTGCCTGCTCACCCAATTTTAGTGCAACTTAGTTATCCATAATGACCAACTAGTCTCGATACACCCATATATATATATATATATGTACATATATATAGTTTTTTTATTAGCAATAGAAAAGAAAAATAACGCAGTTCTCCGTAAAGGAGGGATGGTGGATGGAATATATATATATATATATATATATATATATATATATATATATATATATATATATATATATATATATATATACATTTATATAAAATAATTGTCACACAACCTGGGTGACATGCCTTGCCTGCTCACCCAATTTTAGTGCACTTTAGTTATCCATACTGACCATCTAGTCTCGACACACCCATATATATATATATATATATATATATATATATATATATATATATATGTATATATATATAGATATTTTTTCTTTTTCTTGTGTTTTTTTTCGCAATGGATATTAAAAATAAAGCAGTCCTCCGTAAAGGAGGGGTGGTGGAGGGAATATATATATACATATATATATAAAATAATTGTCACACAACCTGGGTGACATGCCTTGCCTGCTCACCCAATTTTAGTGCAACTTAGTTATCCATAATGACCAACTAGTCTCGATACACCCATTGTTAGGTTGAAGAAACTGTTAGTAATCATTTGTTATCATTTCTGTATAATCAGCAATGAGTGTAAATATGTATATACATTATTTTGTTTTCCTTTACCTTCATACTTTAGATTATATTAGTTTACACGTATCCTGAGCACGTGTTTAAATAGTTGTCCACCTGAGTAAAACCAGAACTTCTTCTTACTCTCACAGTCTTTTCTTTGTTCTCACTCCAAGACCCCTGCCCCCCATTGACTATAAATAAAGGTGCCAAGGGGAACCACCCTTTGTAACACATTCCTTTGTAGCCTAGCATGCAGAGAGTGTGGTTACCCTTGTGCAAGTAAAACTCTAAGTGTGTTGTCTCGTAATTAATGGTGTGTACAGAGTTGGAGTGGAAAGCCTGTCGCTTTCTCCAACATATACTGTACTGTAGTTTGGTCCTGTGTGCAGAGTTGGAGTGGAAAGCCTGACGCTTTCTCCAACATATAATTTGGTCCTTCGAGCCGGATTCGAGGACACCTGACGACATCGCCAGCACGCCGAGAGGAGCGACACTGAAGCCTGCCGGCAGCCACTCGGAGACGGGTGCAGAAAAGACCTGTGACGTGAATTCGTCATCAGGCCGGTGGTTAGAACTGCGCTCGACGTCTGGTGATGTCTGACGGACCTCGGTGGCGGAACACAGGCACACAGGACAGGTGAGACAACAAAGGTTATTCAGCGAAATAACCGGGTCAATTGACGTGGGTTAGGCTTAGCCGTAATTAAGCAGAAAAGGGGTTAGGCTTAGCCGTAATTAAGCGAAATATGAACATGCATGTATTGTGTGAATGACTGGACTAAGACTATTAAAGAGGCTTAGAGTTGCTTCTGTCAGTCCATTTCTTATTTTGCCTGGTGGGAAAGAAGTACTGGTGATTGAAGGATCAAGGACGGGTTTCATCCCTGAAAACCGATACCGCTGCACGAACAGCGTGTAGTAGAAGGCCGTATTGGTGTCCTCCCATATATCTTGTACCAGTGAATTTCCACCCAGGACCTGTGTAGTGCGGAGACGGGAAAGAAAAAAAATGGGAAAGAATCAGAGTAAGAGGATTGAACTAGAGGGAGATGAGAAGTTTATGGAAGGATATAAACCAGGTTCAGGACAAATAAGTAATCAGAGGTGGAGAAAAAAACATGGGTTTGAAGGGAAACTCCACACTCCAGATATCTTAAAATTACAAGGAAATTTAAGACTAGAAATGTTACAAACCTTGAAGAAAGGAAAATTGGAGAAAAGGAAAAAAGAATATAAGTATTCAGATAATTGGTTGGAACAAAGTAAGTTAAGAGATGTACGTAGAAAGCAGAAAAAGGATGATAGAAAGGATAAATTAACTGCAGCCGCTCTAATCACTTTAGATGATGAGACGGTGGCCAAAATAAAACATAGAGAAAATAGACCACCAACACCACCACTATTGCCTGCCCCTATGCAACCCGTAGATAGAAGGGAAATAAAACAACCATCAGCTATGGGCACAATACCAAAGAAGCCATCAGCTCTTCCTTCTTCCCCCATTATAACTAGGAGTAGAGATCCTACGTTATACCCTGTGCGCGATCTAGCTACTGCTAAGATTCGATGGCATCCGCGAAATGAAGGCATTGATATTGATAGTGAAGAGGAAGAAATAGAATTACAATGCCCCCTAGTGGAGGTGGCAAACCCTAATAGAGAGCCAGATGGAGGACCTGAAACAATGTTAGTCTATAGACCATGGACAGCTGAAGATAGAACGGCAGCATTAAAAGGAATACCTCCTGTTGATGAAGGGGTACCAGAATTTTGGACAGCAATATTGGAACTACAGAGCAGTTTCCACCTGAATGGTAGAGAAATGTTCCAGTGTTTAAGACAGCTGTTCAATCATAAATGGGGAAGAGTAGCAGGAGACTTTACTGGTCATGGACCAGACAATCAACCACTTGCACATAATTCACAAGCTCTGCAACAGAGTATGGAGCAATTACATGGAAGGATAGAGACAGTGTTTATGAGACGAGCAGATTATGGCAGAATTGCACAATGCAAGCAAAAAGATGGAGAAGAGCCAGAGGATTTTATGGATAGGATGAGAGTGGTGTTTAGAGGGAATTCAGGAATTCCTTATAATGAGGAAAATGGAGGAGTTTATCAGCAACAGTTAAAACGTGCGTTCATCACAGGGCTAAAACCTGAACTGAAGAGATACATAGATAAACATTGGGTACATCAGAATACTGGTTCAGTACAGCAAGCCCTAGAATATGCCCAACACGCCCATACAGCACAAAAACAGAAATCAGACGCAGTGTTTGCTGCTAATGATACTGTTGCAATAATACATATGAATCCTCCGGGGAGGGGAGGGTTCAGAGGAAGGTCACGAGGCCGAGGAAGGGGGAGAGGTGCTTTTAGGAGCAATCAGCGAAATTTATTACAGCAAGATAACACTTGCTGGACATGCGGAAAACTTGGGCACTTAGCTAGGCAATGTAGAACCAAGTTTATAAACAACCCAAATTCCACAGAGAATCAATGACAATTAGCCTGTGAACTATCAAAAGAGCCAGATAAGCTGCAAAAACAGGATGAGACAGAAGAGATAGATTTGCAAGCAGTTTACCAGCTGCTAGCACTAAAACAACTTGAAGAACTACCAAAACGAAGGCTTATTATAAATGGGAAAATATATGAGTGCCTATGTGATACAGGAGCCTGTAGGACAGTGTTAACCACTAGCCCTCCAAGGGTCACCTTTTCTTCGTCCTCCATAAATATCCGAACTGCAGGAGGCCAAGCTGAAAGTCATCAATTGACAAATCCAGTTAGCATAAAAGATGAGGAAACAGAGTTAGAATGTCACGCCCAAGTGCTAATAAGCCCTTCATGTCCAGTCAATCTGTTAGGAAGGGATCTTATGATACAAATGGGTATTAGTGTGATTGCAACACCCACTGGCATGAAGGCTATAGTAGAAAAGCAAACTTTCGTGATACATGGCATGTCAGCTCCACAGTATTATTGGTCCCTAGATCTGGGGGGGACAGCACAGACACGTGAAATATTGAGAAAAACTAGAGAAAAGCAGTCCCCTAAACAAACCCAGTTCATGCCTGACGATGCCTTACACGTCACTATGTGGTACAAAGGCACCCTAGGACCAGATTATGCCTATGACAAAACGTTTCATGCCCTTCAAGACACTTGTATCACCTTACAACATATATATGTTAACTCCACTACTGGCTTTTCTGCTGCTTCAGTCATCTTATCTAATAAACAACAGGCTGTGTTCAGAGGGGAAACACCACACGTATCTCTATCAAAACCACCTCAGATGCAGTGGAGGGACGTAGAGATGTTCTTACGAGATTCCATGCACAGTTACAATAACTACCAACCCGTACCTGGCTCCTTTTGGAGCTATGACAAAAAACACAATGTGTGGCGGTTTCCTTTGGGATGGAGAGTTCAAACCACTCTCACCACACACTTGCAGGACCCAACCTGACAAATTTTTCCAACCCTGGAGGAGGGATCATGTCCAGATCTAGATCGCCTCCCGGAAGGGTTGTGGTCGTCCTCCCCCACTGATGTAGGACTGGTAAAGGGGTTTCCACCTTACAAAGTAATTGTGAAATCAGAACACCGTCCGGTAGTTAGACAATACCCGTTAAAACCTGAAGCAGAGAAAGGTATAGCCCCTGTAGTGCAGGATATGTTGGCATCAGGAATATTGCGAGAGGCTCCTGAGGCCACTTGCAATACTCCTATATTCCCCGTCCAGAAGGGACATACAGGGAAATGGCGCATGGTGCAGGATTTAAGACCAGTAAATGAAATAGTACAACATGCTGCACCAGATGTGCCTAATCCACACCTTTTGTTAAATTCCTTGTCCCCTGACAAGAAGTATTTTTCAGTAGTGGATCTGAGTAATGCCTTTTTCTCAGTACCACTACATCCTGATTCACAACACTTATTTGGTTTCACTTATAAAGGACATAAATACACATACACTAGACTCCCTCAAGGGTTTTCAGAAAGTCCACATGTATATACAATGGCACTACGCTATTCAATGAGTTCCTGTAAAATACCATCCCATAGTCAAGTGCTATTGTATGTAGATGATATATTAATTGCTTCAGATACAAAACAGCATTGCAAAGAAGCCACACTGTTAGTGTTACAGCATTTGTATGATACAGGACATAAAGCATCAAAACAAAAATTACAGTATTGCAGAGAGGAAGTTATATATCTTGGACATAAACTCTCCCAACAAGGTCGATCATTATTAGAAACTAGAAAACAGGCAATACAAGAGGCACCAAAGCCAAAGACTAAACAGCAAATGATGTCCTTCTTAGGACTTTGCAATTATTGCAGGGAATGGTTACCTGATTATGCTGCACTCGTTCAACCTTTACAAACCCTGATTTATGGGAAGGACATGGCACTGAAAGATAAAATTCAGTGGACAAAAGAAGGAGAATTGGCATTCACAAACTTAAAAATGATGTTACAAACTAATGTGACACTTGCTCTGCCAGATTATCAACAACCATTTATTCTATGTGTTGATGCAAATCAAGGGTATATGAAGGCAGTATTAACACAGCCATTCGGCGCAAAAGAGAGGCCATTGGCGTTCTATTCTAAACGATTAGATGCAGTGGCAGCTGGTTTTCCGCAGTGTTTGCAGGCATGTGCAGCTGCTGCAGAAGCAGTGAAATTATCAGCAGAATTAGTGTTGTGTCACCCACTCACTTTGAAGGTGCCACATTCAGTTTCTTTAGTTTTACTGCAGACGCCACTGCCATTCCTCACACATGTTAGACATCTGACCCTAGTCTCACTCCTGCTTTCACAGTCAAACATCACAATACAGCGATGTGGTCCTCTCAACCCTAGCACCCTTCTTCCGACAGCGGAAGATGGAGAGCCACATTCGTGCAAAGCAGTTGTGGAAGAACAAACCAAACCAAGAGCAGATATTTTACAGACCCCAATACCAGATTCAACAGTTGTTTTTGTAGATGGATCAGCATCAAAAAATGACATGGGGAAGAACAAGGTCGGATATGCTGTAGTTACATCTACTGAAGTGTTGGAGGCCAATGCACTTCCCCCTGCTTGTTCAGCACAAGCGGCTGAACTCTATGCTGTAATTAGGGCATGTGAGCTCTTCAAAAACAAGCCACTTACAATATACACTGATAGTCAATATGTGTTTGGAGCTGTTCATCACCATGCAAGAGTGTGGAAAAATAGAGGATTCAAGACATCGCAAGGAACATCTTTAACTCATACGAACCTATTACTCAGGTTGTTAGATGTTGTGCAATTACCAAATTGCCTTGCGATATGCAAATGTAAGGCACACCAAACTGATGCTTCCGCAATAGCTAAAGGAAACAGTTTTGCGGACATGACGGCAAAAAGTGCTGCACAAAAACAACCTGCCTTAAATGTTACAGATGTCTTGTTGATAGATAGTGATGTACTATGTGATGCACAGACTCATGCACCTAAAACAGAAATACAGAGCTGGATTAAGAGAGGAGCAATACAGCAAGGGAAAACTTATTATATGAATGACAAGCCCATCCTACCAAAAAATTTATACAAGACAGCTGCCTTAGTGAGCCATGGAAACACCCATGTCTCAACAGGAGGGATGGTACATATTATTCAACAATACTTTTATACTATAAATTTTTCTGATTATGCAAAACAATTTTGTCGAGCGTGCTTAATTTGCTGTAAACACAATGCACAAGGCAACATAAGGCCAAAACGTGGCCAGTTTCCCGCAGCTGAGTATCCATTTCAAATTGTACATATGGATTTCATTGAATTATCTTGGTCACAAGGGAAGAAGTGTTGCCTAGTCGTTATAGACACCTTTTCTAAGTGGGTAGAAATATACCCTGTAAAACACTGTGATGCAATGACCGTTGCAAAATGTTTGGTAGGCCATTATTTCCCTACCTATGGCATACCTCATATTATAAGATCGGACAATGGGACTCATTTTGTAAATCAGACCATGTCCCTTTGCTCACAAGCATTAGGGTTTACGATCAAAAATCATTGTGCTTATCACCCCCAGAGCGCAGGCTTGGTGGAAAGGACCAACGGCACCATTAAAACAAGGCTCAGAAAGACAGTGGAAGAGACAAAAAGACCGTGGCCAGAATGTTTGTCTCTAGTAAAATTATGGATGAGAATAACTCCCACTCCTGCAGGATTGACACCATTTGAAATAGTGTATGGTAGACCGTTTCCCTTAGCAACCGAAATGAGTGATATAGGAAAAGCAGACAGAGAAAATACGTTAGCCGATTGGATGCGTAAGCTATTATCATCACAACAAAAACATAACCCCAGTAGTCTGCCAGTAAATTCTGTTTCTGTTCAACAGGATAATCTGCAGCCAGGAGATTGGATCCTGGTCAAGGTCCTGTTGCGAAAGGATTGGAGCACGCCTCGGTGGGACGGACCTTATCAAGTCCTGCTCACAACACCAACAGCGGTGAAAATAGCAGAGCGACCTTCCTGGATACATAAGAGTCACTGTAAGCCCATCAAGCCCGTATCAGAGACCTCTGTACCTTCGGAGTAGCAGTGGAAGTCCGCTACAAAGGCGCAGCAATCAATAGGATACTGACGTCTCAACCCGGTGAAGAAAACAGCTGATCTGCACTCCATTTAGAATGGCTCTGATTGGGTGGGGATGTGGTAAGGTAACTCTCGGTGTAATTCTCTTTATGGGAATTGTTGGTCTGCTTCTGCACTCACCAGAGCAGGTGTTTCGCCCACCTAGATGGACACATGACGGCTCCCACCTGAGACCTATCTCCACAAATGAGACCCATCCTTTCCTACAAAACTACTGGTACCGTTATGTTTATGATTCAGCAAAGAAAGACAATTTAACTAATTGTTATGTCTGTACCCACATGCCATCTCATGCCGATGGATTAACTATATATGGGAAACCTATGAATAAGTCACAAGCAAAGTGTGCTGCCTCTTTTGCAGGTGTAGGCTATCAGCATGATAATATAAAAATAAATGATACAGATCCATATACTGCTGGTTTGGATAATGGCGTATGTGCACAGCAGTTTTGGATCGATTTTGCTATAAAAGTGTCAAATATATCCTTACCTTTATCTGTCCACCTGAACATGGACCCTAAAACATTTAATCACTCAATGTGTTATGACCAAATGAACGGCACCCATCATATGGGGAACACCACCAACTGTGCCCAAATACTAGTACACGGAGAAGGTGCCCCGGTAAACATAAGTGGATTTAGTAATGGCACCTACTGGGTGCAAGGAGTAGCTTGGTTATGTGGACCCCGCGCATATTTCGTTTTGCCCTATAACTGGTATGGTGTGTGCGCTCCAATCTTTGTGTCAGACCATACTTTCCTGGTGTCACTGTCATCTACACCAGCGAACCGCAGGCGCCGGTCCATCATAACTACAGCTTCTCTCCATCCTCATGACAGTGTCTGGGGTTCAGATGTTCCCCAGGAGTTCAAACATTGGTCTACAGACCAGAAAGTATTAATGTCTCTTTTTCCCTGGGTAGGAACAGCAAAGAATACGTTACGATTAGAAACTATTGATTATCGTTTGGGGCTGTTCATAAATAACTCCATCATAATAAATGAGCAACAGAATGGTGAGATAGATGCTATTAAACAGATGGTCATTCAGAATAGAATGGTTTTAGACATACTTACTGCTGCACAAGGTGGTGTGTGCGTGCTTTTAAATAATACCTGCTGTACATATATTCCCGATAATGTGCACTCACCCAACATGACTACAGCCTTGGACCGTCTGCGAGAACTTCAAAAGATCATGACCTTAGACCCTCATGCTGGCCCCTCATGGTTGGACTGGTTTCTTACTGGGTCCTGGTGGCAGTTACTGCTAAAGTTCTCACTCCCCATTCTTGTTACATTATTATTTGTATGTTGTTGTTTCATTTGTATTATACCCTGCCTCCGTTCCATGATACAACATACTTTTAGTTCTGTTTTTCTGCTATACACTGCAGAAGAACGAATGGATTTACTAACCTTGTCTAGCCCTCTTAATAATGATGATGATGTGATCTGAATGACGGTTGTGCTGAAAGTGTTTTTGCAATTTGTACAATACTGATGCTTCTGATCATACTGTCATGATAAACAGGAGGGACTGTTAGGTTGAAGAAACTGTTAGTAATCATTTGTTATCATTTCTGTATAATCAGCAATGAGTGTAAATATGTATATACATTATTTTGTTTTCCTTTACCTTCATACTTTAGATTATATTAGTTTACACGTATCCTGAGCACGTGTTTAAATAGTTGTCCACCTGAGTAAAACCAGAACTTCTTCTTACTCTCACAGTCTTTTCTTTGTTCTCACTCCAAGACCCCTGCCCCCCATTGACTATAAATAAAGGTGCCAAGGGGAACCACCCTTTGTAACACATTCCTTTGTAGCCTAGCATGCAGAGAGTGTGGTTACCCTTGTGCAAGTAAAACTCTAAGTGTGTTGTCTCGTAATTAATGGTGTGTACAGAGTTGGAGTGGAAAGCCTGTCGCTTTCTCCAACATATACTGTACTGTAGTTTGGTCCTGTGTGCAGAGTTGGAGTGGAAAGCCTGACGCTTTCTCCAACACCCATATATATATATATATATGTACATATATATAGTTTTTTTATTAGCAATAGAAAAGAAAAATAACGCAGTTCTCCGTAAAGGAGGGATGGTGGATGGAATATATATATATATATATATATATATATATATATATATATATATATATACATTTATATAAAATAATTGTCACACAACCTGGGTGACATGCCTTGCCTGCTCACCCAATTTTAGTGCACTTTAGTTATCCATACTGACCATCTAGTCTCGACACACCCATATATATATATATATATATATATATATATATATATATATATATATGTATATATATATAGATATTTTTTCTTTTTCTTGTGTTTTTTTTTCGCAATGGATATTAAAAATAAAGCAGTCCTCCGTAAAGGAGGGATGGTGGATGGAATATATATATAAAATAATTGTCACACAACCGGGGTGACATGCCTTGCCTGCTCACCCAATTTTAGTGCACCTTAGTTATTCATAATGACCATCTAGTCTCGATACACCCATAAATATATATGTATATATATATATAGTTTTTTTATTAGCAATAGAAAAGAAAAATAACGCAGTTCTCCGTAAAGGAGGGATGGTGGATGGAATATATATATATATATATACATTTATATAAAATAATTGTCACACAACCTGGGTGACATGCCTTGCCTGCTCACCCAATTTTAGTGCACTTTAGTTATCCATAATGGCCATCTAGTCTCGATACACCCATGAATATATATGTATATATATATATATATATATATATATATATATATATATATATATATATATATATATATATATATATATATATATATATATAGTTTTTCTGTTTTTTTTTTGCAATAGACAATAAAAATAACGCAGTTCTCCGTAAAGGAGGGATGGTGGATGGAATATGTATATGCATATATATAAAATAATTGTCACACAACCTGGGTGACATGCCTTGCCTGCTCACCCAATTTTAGTGCACCTCAGTTATCCATACTGACCATCTAGTCTCGACACACCCATATATATATATATATATATATATATGTATATATATAGATATTTTTTCTTTTTCTTGTGTTTTTTTTTCGCAATGGATATTAAAAATAAAGCAGTCCTCCGTAAAGGAGGGGTGGTGGAGGGAATATATATATACATTTATATAAAATAATTGTCACACAACTGGGGAGACATGCCTTGCCTGCTCACCCAATTTTAGTGCACCTTAGTTATCCATAATGACCAACTAGTCTCGATACACCCATAAATATATATATATATATGTACATATATATAGTTTTTTTATTAGCAATAGAAAAGAAAAATAACGCAGTTCTCCGTAAAGGAGGGATGGTGGATGGAATATATACATACATATATATAAAATAATTGTCACACAACCTGGGTGACATGCCTTGCCTGCTCACCCAATTTTAGTGCAACTTAGTTATCCATAATGACCAACTAGTCTCGATACACCCATAAATATATATGTATATATATAGTTTTTTTTTTTTCGCAATGGACAATAAAAATAACGCAGTTCTCCGTAAAGGAGGGATGGTGGATGGAATATATATATAAAATAATTGTCACACAACCGGGGTGACATGCCTTGCCTGCTCACCCAATTTTAGTGCACCTTAGTTATTCATAATGACCATCTAGTCTCGATACACCCATAAATATATATGTATATATATGTATTGTTTTTTTTTTTTTTTTTTTTTGCAATAGACAATAAAAATAGCGCAGTTCTCCATAAAGGAGGGATGGTGGATGGAATATATATATACATATATATAAAATAATTGTCACACAACCTGGGTGACATGCCTTGCCTGCTCACCCAATTTTAGTGCAACTTAGTTATCCATAATGACCAACTAGTCTCGATACACCCATATATATATATATATATATATATGTACATATATATAGTTTTTTTATTAGCAATAGAAAAGAAAAATAACACAGTTCTCCGTAAAGGAGGGATGGTGGATGGAATATATATATATATATATATATATATATATATATATACATTTATATAAAATAATTGTCACACAACCTGGGTGACATGCCTTGCCTGCTCACCCAATTTTAGTGCACTTTAGTTATCCAGAATGACCATCTAGTCTCGATACACCCATGAATATATATGTATATATATATATATATATATATATATATATATATATATATATAGTTTTTCTGTTTTTTTTTTGCAATAGACAATAAAAATAACGCAGTTCTCCATAAAGGAGGGATGGTGGATGGAATATGTACATGCATATATATAAAATAATTGTCACACAACCTGGGTGACATGCCTTGCCTGCTCACCCAATTTTAGTGCACCTTAGTTATCCATACTGACCATCTAGTCTCGATACACCCATATATATATATATATATATATATATATATATATATATATATATATATATATACATGTACATATATATAGTTTTTTTATTAGCAATAGAAAAGAAAAATAACGCAGTTCTCCGTAAAGGAGGGATGGTGGATGGAATATATATATATATATATACATTTATATAAAATAATTGTCACACAACCTGGGTGACATGCTTTGCCTGCTCACCCAGTTTTAGTGCACCTTATTTATCCATAATGACCATCTAGTCTCGATACACCCATAAATATATATGTATATATATATATATATATATATATAGTTTTTTTATTTTTTTCGTAATGGACAATAAAAATAACGCAGTTCTCTGTAAAGGAGGGATGGTGGATGGAATATATATATACATATATACATTTATATAAAATAATTGTCACACAACCTGGGTGACATGCCTTGCCTGCTCACCCAGTTTTAGTGCACCTTAGTTATCCATACTGACCATCTAGTCTCGATACACCCATAAATATATATACTGAACAAAAATATAAACGCAACACTCTTGTTTCTGCTCCCATTTTTCATGAGATGGACTTAAAGACCTACAATTCATTCCAGATACACAATATTACCATTTCTCTCAAACATTTCTCACAAATCAGTCTAAATGTGTGATAGTGAGCACTTCTGCTTTGCTGAGATAATCCATCCCACCTCACAGGTGTGCCACATCAAGATGCTGATCTGACATCATGGGTAGTGCACAGGTGTACCTTATACTGCCCACAATAAATGGCCACCCTGGAATGTGCAGTTTTTTGCTTTATTGGGGGTCTGGGGACTCAGAACCGGTCAGTATCTGGTGTGACCACCATTTGCCTCATACAATGCAACACATCTTCTTCGCATAGAGTTTATCAGATTGTCAATTGTGGCCTGTGGAATGTTGGTCCACTCCTCTTCAATGGCTGTGCGAAGTTGTTGGATATTAGTGGGAACTGGTACACGCTGTCGTATACGCCGGTCAAGCACATCCCAAACATGCTCAACGGGTGACATGTCCGGTGAGTATGCTGGCCATGCAAGAACTGGGACATTTTCAGCTTCCAAGAACTGTGTACAGATCCTTGCAACATGGGGCCGTGCATCATCTGTCTGAGTGGCTGGTCTCAGACGATCTTGGAGGTGAACCTGCTGGATGTGGAGGTCCTGGGCTGGTGTGCTTACACGTGGTCTGCGGTTGTGAGGCCGGTTGGATGTACTGCCATATTCTCTGAAACGCCTTTGGAGACGGCTTATGGTTGAGAAATGAACATTCAATGCACGAGCAACAGATCTGGTTGACATTCCTGCTGTCAGCATGCCAATTGCACGCTCCCTCAATGCTTGTGGCATCTGTGGCATTTTGCTGTGAGACAAAACTGCACATTCCAGGGTGGCCTTTTATTGTGGGCAGTATAAGGTACACCTGTGCACTACCCATGATGTCAGATCAGCATCTTGATGTGGCACACCTGTGAGGTGGGATGGATTATCTCAGCAAAGCAGAAGTGCTCACTATCACACATTTAGACTGATTTGTGAGAAATGTTTGAGAGAAATGGTAATATTGTGTATCTGGAATGAATTGTAGATCTTTAAGTCCATCTCATGAAAAATGGGAGCAAAAACAAAAGTGTTGCGTTTATATTTTTGTTCAGTGTATGTATATGTATACATATAGTTTTTTTTGTGTTTGTGAAAACGGGTCTTTAATCGGGGAAACGGAGCGGGTAGAGCAGGACGGAACGCAGGCATTGACAAACTACAATGACGGACAGGGCAAACAGGTAAGACCAGGACTTAAAATAGGTCATGACTAATCAAAGTAATCGGGCAAAGCAGGAGACGATCAGGGAAGCACACGTGGGTAATCAGGGGGCGTGGCACACACGAGGAGCGGACAAGCCGGGCATATATGTATATCTATATAAAACCTCATTAATGAGGGACAGGGAACAGAACGGACAGACAGAACTGGCACAGGGGAAGGAGCCAGGACAAGACTTGACATAAGACAGGAAAGGCAGAGAAACAGATCAGAAAGGGGGACACGGAGGGAACAGGCAGGACAAAAGGACCGGGAGTGAACGAAGGGAACATCGGGGAAAGAGGAGCAGAAGCCAGAGGGACGAGGGACAAAGAGAGGAGGGACAGAGACAGGAGGAACAAAGCGAGGGGGAGCAGAGGCAGGAGGGACAAAGACGGGAGGCCAGGGAGAGAAGGAGGGGGAACCAAGAGGAGCCCGAGGGAGACCCAGCGGGCGACGGGAGGCAGCCGGAAGGGCTGCAGGCGGCCGGGAGGCCGGAGCCGGAGGGGCCGAGGAGACGGGGTGAGGGACAGACGCAGGGACGAAGGAGGGAGTCGGAGGGGAGACCAGGGAAGGGGACGAAGGAGCTGGAAGGGACCCTGGCGAGGGCAAGGAGAGAGGGGGAGCCGCAGCAGACGGCGACGTCCTCCGACACGCCAGAGCGGGAGGACCAGCAGGCGAATGAGGAGCCGCCGTCGGGGGGCCCGCAGGCAACCGATAAGACGCCGGAGGAGGGACCGAGGCAGGGCGACGAGGCCGCGGAGGGGGACCCGCAGACGACAGCCGACCCGGAGGGCCAGGACCCGCAGGTGCCGACCAAGCCCTAGCGCCGGCGAGGGAGGGCGAGCCAGGGGGCTGGGCGGGTGGGACCCCAGCCGTGCGTCTGTGTCCTCTCCCCTTATGGGACACAGACATAAGGACCTGCGGCCGGGGTCGGGCTCGTCGGGGTGAGGGTACCAGAGTCACAGGGGGAGAAGGGACTGGAGTGGGGCCAGGGACTGGAGCTGCAGGCTGCAGAGGGGGCGCCTGCCCGGGAGCTGCAGGCAGGGAAAGCGCCTCGGACGTGGGCGCGGTAGCTGCAGGCAGCGGAGACGGCTGCTCGGGCTCTGGGGCCGCAGGGGGCACTTATTTTATTATATAAAATAAGTGTCACACAACCGGGGTGACATGCCTTGCCTGCTTGTGGGATGAGGAAGACTCAGGGACTGGAAATGGGATTAAAACTGAAGATGTGCTCATTCCTTTGTGTATTTACAAATTTTCCTTCCGTCAGACATGAGGAGTTTGCTGCTATATTTGGCACTAATAGAGATTCTGATGCTGCTATTTTTATTGTCTATTAGTTTGTTATTATTTACAAGTTCTGTTGTGTTTTTGCATTTTTCTCTTCTGGTTAATTAACTGCTGTCTGTTTGCTGTGAAGTATGAGTGTGGTGAGTAAGACTCAGGGACTGGAAGTGGGATTACAACTAAAGATAACATGCTTATTCCTTTTTGTATTGTTTACAAATTTCCTTCCGTCAAACATGAGGAGTTTGCTGCTATATTGTGCACTAACAGAGATTCTGATGCTGCTATTTTTATTGTTTATAAATGTGTTATTGTTTCCAAGTTGAGTATTCAATAAATGCTAAATTGAGAAATTTTGTGTATCGTTTGTTATTATTAGTGTGATATTTTACCATGCAAATAGAGGGGAAAACGTCCAATTATCGGCCAAAAAAAATCAGCAGCATATATCGGCCATCGCCTGACCCTTGACTTGAAAAACCCATATCGGTCGACCTCTAGTAACAGTACATTCTGTCCAATTCATCCATCGAGTTAAGTCACACACCCACTTGAGGGGGCACTCCGGCAGACGTGAGGATGGGGATGTTCTTTCCGCTATAACATCCACTGCAGAAGTACATCTCGCTCCTGTTCACAGGGCTTACTTCAATGATGAAGCAGGGCTGGTTGTCTGGACAAGAAGTTGTCCTGCTGCTGGGTCTCGGTGCCGTTTTTCCACCTAAGCTTGAAGGTGGAAATGTGTTCCAACTTGGTCCCTGGGACTGCAGCATAGCCAAACATCGCGAGCAGCGTCGGCCACACCCACCACCAGAACCATCACACCGTCCTATACACATAAAGAAGAACTAAAACATAGAGTGTTGTGACAATCTATGCGTTAATGTTTGGCAGCATAGGTGATTCATTAAAATTATACCGAAGAATGGAAAATGTGATATTTAGAATATTTTTTGCCATTTAGTAGCTAATTTAAGCACTTACCCAATGCCTCAATTTGTTTTAGGTCAGTAATGTCTGAGCCAAAAGAATGAATGTATGAATTTAATACAATTCACCCACTCCCACCCACACACAAATCTGAAATTCAATTTAAGACACTTCTTAAACATTAGTGCATTAACAAAAAAGGAAAATCTTAAGAGATTCAGTAGGATTTTCTATGTTAGACTTAAGCTAATAGTTCAATAGTTTTTACATATTTCAATATACCAATTTGACTTTAATGTTGAAACAGATGCTAAAACATGGAATAATTTCATAACTAGAGAAACATGTTATTCACAAACACTAGCAAAGGTAGCTTATAGTTAAGCTTACTTAAGTCAGCAAGTCAGGCTACAGTGTGTAAGAATAGTCGTAAACGATAATTTGTCTCAGTCTTACATGACAGAATAAGTAAACAGAAAATATAAAATGGCTGAAACAGCGTCATTAACGCCAGCTACAGTAGAGGCGCAGAAAAGGTGTCATGACTGAAGTATTCCCAAACTCTGGAAGACCGTATGCGAGCCTTTTTTGCCGCGTGTTTCTCCAGAGGCTCCGGAGCTCCGCTGGTTGACACAGCCATGTTGGTTCATGTGCAGGGGGACGAGCGGCAAATTTCTTTTTTGCAGGGTGGTAGGTGATGTCTCATTAATATTTATTAATTTACTTACAAAATGGTGCGGCACTGCATCCAAGCCTGCGGCACTCAGAGTCACAAATACAGTGGAAACCATTTGTAGTAATTACGTCTGTCTGGCTGATTTCCAACTAATTGATATTTGTATATTTATTACATGAATATAAGGTAATATAAGGTAATAGAAGAGGTATTTAATGGTTTTCCATCTGAGGAATTTGCAAAAAACTGCAGTGCATGATGGGTCGGACCTAAAGGCTGCCTTAACGTCCTCATCTGTATGACGACATACATCAAGACTAGGAAGGTGCATAATGTTCATGTCTGGTTGCGTTTGTTGGTCCAGAAAGTAATTCAATTTCGCCATGTAGGTTACGTTCTTAAAAACTGCTTGGATATAGCCCGATTATATGCTGTGGGCCTTTTAATTTCTTTGTTTACCAGGTAGGCTACCTTCTTTAAACTGCGTTTTGTTAGACTACATATTTAGGGAGGTCTTTATAAATTTATAGTAGTCTTCATAAATATGTACATAGTTTAGCCTAACCCAGCCACTTAAGGGAGAAAGCCAGCTCAACTAGGTGTCGGTCCCAAGCCCGGATTAATGGGGAGGGTTGGCGTCAAGAAATAAAGAGACTGTATCTTCACTGCATGACTGATGTCAAAATGTGTGAAATATGTGGTTGTATTAATAAATGCATTAAAGTAGGTTAATGATTCTGTGCTGTCTAAATTGTATAGAAAATTTCTACGTATAGCCAAACAAATCTCCTCCTGTTTGAAAAGGCATAGAAAAAGCAATTTAGCCACTAAAACTTTACAGTTTTGTGAGGGACAGTCGAATTCTCTCGTTTCTCTCGTCAAGTTTTTTTGTGATCCTGCACCTACACTTTGCCGGCCCCAGGAGGATGGGCTCCCCCTTTGAGTTTGGTCCCTCCCAAGGTTTCTTCCTTCTTGGGAGTTTTTCCATGCTATCGGCGCCTATGGCTTACTCACTGGGGGCTTTGGGTGGGCATGATATAAAGCAAAGCATTTTCCCTCCCAGTTTCCTCCTCTGGTCCACATTGCAGGACCATCAGCCATCAGAAACAGCCAGACGGTCTCCTTCAGCTTCTTTAGTGTCCTTGGAAGCCAAGGCAGTTTTAGGTCTGAGAAGAGGTTTATCAGAAGGACACATATTACGTCGTTTGTCCTGAAATGTAACATGGGGAGGAAAAGTTAAGCGGTTTAGTCAGATTGGAGTCGTTTATTCAGCAGTGGCAGCGCCAGTGACTTAATGCTACAGGTGCTATAGGGGAGTGAGATTATTTAGACCGGGTGCTTTAGCTTTTCAGCTTATGTAGATGGTGTATAGAAGCACACAGCACGATAAGCTACAGCATGGATAAAATAGGATAAAATATGAAATTCTAACGTCTAGCTCACAGAGCCTCTATGTGTACTTTGAAGAAAAAATACACTACTAGTATGCTGTAAAAACCGCAAAAATGTCTTACACAATATACAGATTTTACAGATAGTTAAAGAAAAAATGAAACCAATATTTTGGGGGTGCTGTGGGGGTACTATGGTCATTGGAGGAGGAGCTAGAGCCCCCCCCCCCAAGCTTTTCCTTGGTGCTGCCACTGTTGTTCAGATTAAAAGTAACATTGTCATTAATAAACAGTACTCTGATCAAATTTTTGCATGTACAAACACAATCAAAGTTTAACCACATGTTTAGACACAATTCACACACCTGTTACATTTCCATAATGCTAAGACTCTCTACACTTACTTCATCCACTTTCTTGTTTGGTACACAGTCATTTGATGGATGTGTAAGATCATTACCAGACCGTCTGCTGCAAACTCTACAGTTAATGAATGGCTGCAAAAACACACAGACACACAAAAACAGTATTTAAAGAGTGGTGGGCAATAAATACAGTGAGAGAAGGTGTAGTAAAGATATATCTAATGATTTAAGGCAGAGCTGCTGGAGTGCAGGGTTTAATGACACAGAACAATTTTAGAGGAAAGAGCTTCCAAAGCAGGGTCACCATAAGGCTATATTATACAAAGCAAGTTCATCTAAAAGTATGAACAACAAATCCCGTTTAACTGAACACTGCTCTGTATTAAAATACTGTCCTCCGATCAAGCTAAGTGGTCCTGTAGTTCACTATTTAAAGAGGTAAATTTAAAGGGTAATTCACACTGCACATCTACCCTGCTCTGACCAGGTTTAATTACTGGCTTTCTAATTAAAACAAGAGTTAAGTCCTGCCCTTTCACCACAAAACACCACACTGCCATTTAAGGCTGATTTCAACAATGAGTTTTAGTTAACCTGGCTCGATTGAGTTAACTCTGGGTATGTAAAACCCGCTTTGTAGTACAGCCCACAGGTCTTTAAATAAGGCCAGCTAGGGTTCATAGCTCGAAGCATAATCTACAGGTCACCCCTCAGATGATTAGCATTTGCTTCTGCCTGGTAATCCAGCCTTTAAGCCTGTAAACCTACTAAAATTTGAGAATAAGGTGAAGGAACTGGCTCTTTGAGGCCACCTATGTATTTGTTACTTTATTGTTGGCTAACTTTCCCCCGCAGGGCATCAAAAAAGTTAACATGAACCTAAATTAATTTGCTAACTGATATGTCCAATGCTCACAGTCACAGTGACTCTTTACTTACCCTCTTGTCCATGAAAATACAGTCAGCCCGATGGTCTGTTGCAGTTGACTTTGGACATTTTGTTGCTCTCAAGAGAATCTCAATGTCAATGTATTCACTGCTGATCTAAATCACATAAACACGTTATATACAAAATTGCCTACAACTGTTTTAAAGGCAATATAACAAACAATAATCACCCAAAAAATGGCAAACTGTCACAGACTTGACTGCAGCAGATTCAGAGAGAAACTGTGAGAAGGTAAAATTGACCAGGGCTGAGATATACAACCATCACTTTCATTGTGAAGAGACATTAAGCATCATATGCATTGAAATTAAAACATCAAAATCAATGTGATACTCATTAGTTCAGCTTGCAGATGATGAAAGTTTCACACTTTTGTAAACACTTTCTCAGCAGTTACCTTCGGACGGCCCTGGATGTTATAGAAATTCATGTGCTGACGGGTTCCTTGATGAGCATTTTCGACTACGAGTTTAATGGCCGTCTTGTGAGTGCAGGGAGACTGTGGTAATCTTGCTGGGCCTCTGTGGAGATAAGCAGAGCTCCATAAGCCAAAACCAGAAGCAGCAGGCGGGTCATCTTCCTCTCAGCTTTGAAGGGAGAAGCAGGACTGAGGACACTGATCTGTGGTCCCCTTATCCAGCACGTCCAGGGGCGTGTCCTTCACTCGAAACAAACAGACCTTTGAACAACATTGGAAAACTCTTCAGGATGAATTGAGGCAGGTGGTCAAGTGGGTTTATTGTTATTTCAGCAATATACACAGTACACAGTGAAAGGAAACATTGTTCCTCCTGGACCACGGTGCAACACAAAGAAGAAAAACAGAAACAACACAAGATGACACAAGTGCGGGCAAGATAGAACTATACAGAGTGAAAGGAGCACAAACAGAGGGAGAAAGTGCAAGATAAACACAAGAGCAACAATACAATACTACAGGACAAGACAGCGCAGTCAAGAACACAGAGTGCAGCCAGAGCTAACCTGAATAGGGGCATCAAGGTTGCCAGGCAGGCAGAGAAACAGAAAATAGAGGTCTACTTCACATACAACAACCCACAGTGGGTGTGGCAGGGAATACAACACATTACAAACTTCAAAGGCAACAACACCGTCACTGTTAACAGCAACGCCCTTTTAGCAAAGGAGCTAAACAGCTTCTTTGCTCGTCTGGAGGAACACAGAGCAGACATAGCCACACTGCCCCCTCCCCCAATCTCCAGCACTCACAGACTCCCTCTGCAGGAACACCACGCGAGAAGGCACATTGCATCTCTAGGTGTGTGGAGTTTAAGACAAGGCAAGTGATGCTACGATAATATAATTCCTTGGTAAGACCCCACCTAGAATATTGTGTGCGGGTTTGGTTACCATACCTTAAGAAGGACATTGCTGCCTTGGAAAAGGTGCAACGTAGGGCAACGAGAATGATTCCTGGTCTTAGAGGAATGTCTAATGAGGAGAGGTTAGCTGAGCTGAATCTGTTTAGCCTCGAGCAAAGGAGACTAAGGGGGGACATAATCCAGGTGTTTAAGATTCTAACAGGTCTGGATGCTGTTCAGCCAAATGGCTATTTCAATGTTAGTTTAAATACCAGAACTCGTGGCCATAAGTGGAAATTAGCTGGAGAACATTTTAAAACGAATTTGATGAAGCATTTCTGTACACAGCGTGTAGTTAGAGTATGGAATAGTCTTCCTGTTATTGTAACACAAGCTAAAACCCTGGGTTCTTTTAAATCAGAGCTAGATAAGATTTTTGAGCTATTAGCTAAGTTCTCCTCAAAGGAGCTTGATGGGCCGAATGGCCTCCTCTCATTTGTAAATCTCTTTGGTTCTTATGAGTCAGCTTACAGAGATGAGGTCCAGAAACTGATAGGTTGGAGTTCAGCAAACAATTTGGCACTAAACAGCACAAAGACAAAGGAATCACTGACTTCAGGAAGGATGGAGGCGACACTGGCCTGCCTAGATGGATGGATGGATGTTTTTATTGACATTGTAAGTACAATGAGATTTAGTTTGGAACGCGCCAGCAGCTACACAGTATATTTACAATTATATAGATTGTGAGGCATAAAATAAGGTGTGAGTAATATAACATAACGACATAATATAAGTAATCATTAATTAATCATTACAGATGGTATGAGGTGTGAACCGCTAGGCTGCTATGGCATGTTTGGTATCAAACCGATGGAAAATCACTCCAGTTTCCAAATCTGGTCAGTGGTTACCACGAAAGTGAATATATCAAAAGTTACACCAGCCTAACGAAAATCATCAATACAAGGGAAATCACTCTGGTCATAAATCTCAAAAGGACTGATACAGACCCCCTTCCGAAAGCCCGCCAAATGGATGGTCAGCCATTGGTCCAGGAGTCGAATTCCTGGTCACTCCTATTCACGAACTTTACACTATAAAACCTGGCACCTCAGAACAAAGCCAGGAGAGGAGAAACAGAAGGGAGGAGAAAACAAAAGACCATCAGCACGAAGAGAGGCAGAGAACATCAGCCCAAGAGAAGAGAAGCCCACAAGAAGCCCTCCTGAAGCCTATCAGTGAAGACCCAGCTGGACAGAGAACTGCAACCAAGCCCAAGCTTCACCAGGAGAGGGAATCAGAGGGGCTCCACTCCAACAACCGCTGCAAACACCGCGCCTCCCTGAGTGCCATCACCCATCAGCTCATCAGCCTCCGCAACCAACTGCCAAGACCCCCCCCCCCCCCACTCTGCAACCAAGTAAACAAACTTCCTTTCATTTATAACAACCTAAACTCCTATTCACCTGCTATATTACTTTAGGACAGTATTTCCACAAATTGCTTGCTTTGCAGAACAGTATTTTCCCTTTTAAGGTTACTCATTTTAAATCTGGTCATTGCATTTTCATGATTACATTGTTTGTGTCCACTCCGTTATTTCGTGTTTATTGTTTGTTAGGTGTAATGTCTGTCTTATGTTAGTTATAGGAATAAATGCATGTCTTTTACACAACTTCAGCCTCCGTTCATTGAGTGCTCACAAGAATCCCTGCCTGTGCGATCTACGCTCTGAAACCTCAAATTCGCCTGAAATATCGCGAGACTCTCTCTCATTGGCCGTGAGGGGAGCTTCGCTACCGATCGTTTACATTACCTGGTGACGCAGCTCGTTGGACAAGCCTTCTATTCTAACCCAGGTTATTACGTGATACTGGTTATTAATGAGTTCCATTTAAGTCACACATTAACAGACTCACGGTGTTTCGCAATTGAGTTTGAGCCGACCATTCAGCATAAAAATTGGTTAATAATCACAAGGCACAAGGTTTAAACTTATTCTGAGCACACAATTTAAACTTTTTATGACCGAACGTGCAGTGAAGAAGCGCTACTGTCAACTGGTTGCAAAAGTCGCACTCATGGCAATCTGAAGGCATTTAAGCGGGATCATATGGGCTTATTATAGTTATTTTTATTTCTATTATTAGTAGTTATATTATTTTGTTTTATTTTCGGTGATTTCATTGTAGTTCTTTCGTATTAAACTGCAGTAAACTTTAACCCTATGTCTGACGAGATTCTCAGATGTAGCGCTTTGTTTCCAGGTTCAATTCGGACGAGTGTCTCCGTTTCTATATATCCTGGGAGAGATCTCTCTATTAGCGAACGGGAATACTTGTTATGAGGTTCTAACCTAAATTATGTTGCGCTTGGACATAAGACCGATAGCTTAGTTACCTATCAGGATCATACTCGTATGTGTGTGCCTGCTTTAGACAAAGCAAGTTTAACACAACTTTGCGCTGTGAGCCAAGTGTGTGTCATTTAGAAATTGGGAGTCTCCTGTGCTTGAGACCCGCCGTGGTTAAGCACCATTTGCGACGAGATATAGTGCACTCACAATTTAAATCTGTCGCCGTAACGCGTGCGCCGTCTCGCTTCAGTAATTGTTTTAAGGGGTGATGACGAAGATGACGAATTTACTTTCCTGAAGAGGAGCAGGATGGGTCACGCGTTCTGTAAGATTTGTCTCCCACGGGGAAGGAACGATGTCAGTCGGCATGAAAAATCCAAGTCATTAGTGAATGACAGAGCCGCATGAGTGAACATGAAAAATTAATAGAAAATAAATGACAAATGGTTATTTTATATTTTATATATTTTATATATTTATATTTATATTATATTTTATATAATTTATATTATTTTATATTTCCTGTCTTAAAATGTAAGGGATACACATGGTCATTTCCGTTGTTTCCTGTTTCCTGCGAGAGTGATACTGACTGCTAGCGCGCGAACTTTGAAACCATAGATATCACCTAAATAATAATTCGAGTTAAGTCATTGGGAAAAAGCTTCGCAAGATTAATAATCCTCCAAAATAAATAAATAAAATTTCCCAGACCCCGACGGATTAATCACCTACGCAAGTACCGACCCACGATCTTCGTTCAATTAAGAAGGTGCTTCCAGCCTTACAGCCTCAGTTTACGTAAGTACAACGCCATGTCTACTGTTCCGTGTTCTGAGTGTAATATGTTTAGCTATTCTTCTCCAGTCATTAGCGGTATTTATACATGTGAGAAGTGTCAGTTAGTCGCTAGACTGACGGAGAAGATTGTAGTGTTAGAGGGACGTATCCGGACGTTACATAACATTCAGGAGAATGAGAGTTTTATTGACTCAGTATTAGCGGCTCCGGATATGTCCGCGATAGCCAGTAAGTCTCCCCCTGCTCCGGCAGCAGAGCCTTCGCAGCAAGGCGAGTGGGTGACGACCCGGCGGCATAGTCGCAAATCCAAACCAAACTTACACCGGCACCATTCGCCTATCCGCGTTTCCAACAGGTTCTCCCCACTCAGTGAAACTCCCACTGAGACGCCTGTTGAAAGTGCTCTAATAATTGGTGATTCTATTCTAAGAAACGTGAGAGTAGCGACTCCAGCGACCATTGTAAATTGTCTCCCGGGTGCCAGAGCGACCGACATCTCGGCAAATTTAAAAGTGCTGGCTAAAAGTAAACGTAAATACTCTCAGATAGTTATCCACGTCGGCACTAATGATGTCCGATTGAGGCAATCGGAGATCACAAAGGCAAATTTTAAAGAGGTGTGCAACATTGCGAAGAAGATGTGTGTGTCAGTAACGTGCTCTGTCCAGACTAAAAACTCAAGTCCAGACTAAAAACACACCTGTTTAGTTTAGCGTATAGGGACACTAGTTCTAGCCCTAGCTAACTCTTCACTCCCAGGCAGACCTGTAGTGTGAGGTGTAGAGCTGGGTGGGGATCGGTGCCATTGGCTTTGGATGAACTGGATTGTCAGTGCTGTCACTCTAGCTTTGCAATCTCTTGTGGAACTGGAGTGCTGACATTTCAGGGACTCCCCATGCCGGCATTCCCACTTGCCTCTCCCTCCTACTGATGCTGCCATAGCCATATCTGCCGGAGCTTGCAGATTGCACTTCATATTGTACTCACCTAGCTTTTAGCACTGCCAATAGCCTCCTCTACTATGCCTAATTGTACATTTTATTTCCCCTACTCCTCCTGGGGGTGATGCCTGGAGACCTCAATCTATCAAGATATCCAGCACACCCGACCACCACCAGTGACGTCCCTGCATCCAGCTCGCCGTTCTGATCTTCCATGTATGACCCGCTGCCTTACCTCTGGTTGCCTGGCAATTGGAAGAAGACTCGGCTTCGGCATTGGCTTATCTTCCTTGCTCTCCTCTCTCTATTTGACTATCCCTGCCGGCCCCTGGAGGATGGGCTTCCCCTTTGAGTCTGGTCCCTCTCAAGGTTTCTTCCTTCTAGGGAGTTTTTCCTTGCCACTGTCGCCTATGGCTTACTCACTGGGGGCTTTGGGTGAGGATACTGTAAAGCGCTTTGAGACAATGTAATGTTGTGATAATGCGCTATATAAAAATAAATTTGTTTGTTTGTTGTTGTTGATACTGGAGCCTGGTTGCGGTGGTGGGATGGCTCACGGCGGGTGCCGGAAAATTTCCTTTATTTTCAAATCCAAACCTTGACAGGTATGCTGCTGTTCCAAATCATGGGTGCATGTTACAAGTGCGGAACATATTTTAACTTAGTACTAACTTAGCATCATATTTGATCTGATTCGACTGAATATCCCAGGTTTCCATCTCTCATGCATCTGGTGTGACGTGTTTTCAGACTCTCAGGCTGGCGCAAAGAAATCTTACGGGAATTGAACGTCTCACTCCGGCCAGCTGACCAAAGTTGGTAACCTTGGTATTGTGTGTAGGAGATTCGGTATAACTATAATTTCGTTCTCCATTTACATGCCCGTAGTGTCTTTAAGTGTTATGTAGTTTTGCCTGAAACGCAAAAATAAAACAAAGCAATTAAAGCCGTAAGTGGCTCAAATTGTGCTGTAGCGATTGAAGAACTTTTGTCGGAAGTTGGATTCGAACCCACGCCTTACTTGGGAGAACAGAATACCAGAATAGAGTAGGTTAAGTCCAGCCTTGGCTTCCAAGCTGACGTTTTTCTACATATGTGCTTGTGTATCATGGACAGTAAGAGGGGGCAGGCAAGGAGAGAATTTCTCTCTTTGGGGATCAATAGAGTGTTGTTATTATAACGTCTAAAAAGTATGATGGTCTGTCGATAAATCAATAAGAAAATAAATGAAGTCGTTTTCGCGAACACGCTGGAAAAGCCAGGGGCCGGACCGACTGTAGGGGGCGTGGCCAGAGACAGCCATCTCAGGCTGTCAAGTCTCCCGTTTTGGCCGGGAAACTACCGTATTTTACTTCTCTTTCCCGCCGTCCTCCCGTATTAGTATTTTCCCGTAAATCTCCCTTATATTATATAGTTGCTGGATAGTGTAGTGGTAAGATCGCCGCCTTTCACACGGGAGACCGGGGTTCGAATCCCGGTTGTGGCCAAAAATATATTTTATATATTTATATTATATTTATATTATATTTTTTATATATTGTATTATATAGTTGCTGGATAGTGTAGTGGTAAGATCGCCGCCTTTCACACGGGAGACCGGGGTTCGAATCCCGGTTGTGGCCAGAAACAACTGCTATCACAACTAGAGATTGATGAGGTACAACACGATTGCTACGACAAGGGGGAGCCAGGACGACAGGTCAGGGGGGAGATATCATCATCCCCACATTCCGAGATTGGGTACCAAGCCCCATATATATTAGTAGGCTGAATACAAGAGCAGCTGACCTGAGAAATAAGAAATAAGCTAAGCTGGAAACCTGGACCCTCCGACCAAGAATGCGTGAAGTACCCTCAGAAGGTCTACTAGAAGATGTACGTAGAAGACAGATCAGCTGATCTACACCACAGCAACAGTAAGATTTGAAGGACCCGGCATGAAAAATAGAATAGTTCTCGTCATTAGTGAACATGTGTCTCGTCATTGTGTATCATGGACAGTAAGAGGGGGATCAATAGAGTGTTGTTATTATAACGTCTAAAAAGTATGATGGTCTGTCGATAAATCAATCAGATAAATAATGAAGTCGTTTTCGCGAACACGCTGGAAAAGCCAGGGGCCGGACCGACTGTAGGGGGCGTGGCCAGAGACAGCCATCTCAGGCTGTCAAGTCTCCCGTTTTGGCCGGGAAACTACCGTATTTTACTTCTCTTTCCCGCCGTCCTCCCGTATTAGTATTTTCCCGTAAATCTCCCTTATATTATATAGTTGCTGGATAGTGTAGTGGTAAGATCGCCGCCTTTCACACGGGAGACCCAGCGGGGCCGGTCGCGTATAGCCATAACACAGTGGCAGCCAATGAAATTGAAGGATTTTTTTTGCGAAGCGAAGAGACCCTCCCCGGCGCTGCAAAATCTCCGTTAATGATTTTTTTTCTGATACATTTCAAGTTAGATTGAAATGCTAATCATTTTGAGGCATGTTTTCAAAAAAGCATGAACAAATTTCTCCATTTCTTGTAATCACATTCATCCATTATTCTTCGTTTTCTTGATATTGATGTATTTAATAAACAGCTTAAAACTATGGTTACAATTTTATTTATTTATTTATTTATGTCGCTGTGGTAATTAAACAGACATAGACAGTTATGAATAAAATGTATTGTTTATTGAGTCTATTTACACAGAAAGAGACAAGTACTCAGGTTCTCATACTCAGGGGTATGATAAGATATACATCCATCCATCCATCCATTTTCCAAACCGCTTATTCTACTGGGTCACGGGGGTCCGGAGCCTATCCCGGAAGCAATGGGCACGAGGCAGGGAACAACCCAGGATGGGGGGCCAGCCCATCGCAGGGCACACTCACACACCATTCACTCTCACATGCACACCTATGGGCAATTTAGCAACTCCAATTAGCCTCAGCATGTTTTTGGACTGTGGGGGGAAACCGGAGTACCCCCCACGACGACATGGGGAGAACATGCAAACTCCACACACATGTGACACAGGCGGCGACTCAAACCTGGGTCCCAGAGGTGTGAGGCAACAGTGCTAACCACTGCACCACCATGCCACCCCCAAGATATACATTACCGCTCAAAAGTTTGGGATCACATGCAAATTTCTTTGTTTTCCAAAGAAAAACACATTTTCATGCAATTCACAAAATTTTATCCACATCTACATATAGAGGCCTATTATCAGCAACTGGCAGTCCTCTGCATCAATCTCCTGGTATGTCTGACTGCTTATTCTTTAAATATTGCTAACATATTTTGGAGGTTTGGTTTGGGTCATTATCCTTTTGTAGGATAAAACTGACCCCAATCAAGTCTTGTCACAGGGTATATAATTGAACGGTAGTGTATGTCAAATATTAAATAGATGAAATGATTAATTTTCTTAAACAGCAGTGTTAATGCATGCATTTTGTAGCATGTTAACAAATGACTCATTGAATCCTGAATCAAAACAAAAAGCATAATTAAAAATAGCATTGTTATGACAATACTAACAGTGATGCTGCAGCATTTTAACAACTGTCAGATAGTTAGACATACAGTACCAGTCAGTAATTTGGACACACCACTCTGCCTACAAAGGGACTGGGTCATATTACCTGGATACTTGAGCTAAACCCAGTAGAAATGTTTTTCAAGGAGTCTGACCAGAGAGTTAAAGAAAATCGGCTGAGTGCTCAGCATATATGAGACGGCTCCTTCAGGAGAGCTGGAAAAGCATTCCAGGAGGCCACCTCATTAAACTAGTATAAAGTAGAAAGCAGGATCAGTCAGTCCCTGGAGCAGCTGGGGTTAAGGGCCTTGCTCAAGGGCCCAATGGTGGGATCACTCGGCCAGCCCTGGGATTTGAACCGGCAACCTTCTGAGTTCCAACAGAATTGTCCCCCCCAACAAATTATTTTTTTTAAATAACTTTTCTGAGTAGTGCATAATTCCATGTGTATTACTTTATAGTTATGATGTCTTTATAAATATTACAAAATGTAAAGAATAGTACAAAGAAACAATTCTATAGGTAGGTGTGCCCAAAACTCCTGACTGACGCCGTAACACTTTCTTAGACTCACCACACTGGTTGAGGTGGTGATGAGACAAGAGAGATTTAGCCAGTGGATAGGGAATGATTAATAGGACAGATCTGAAAGGGTCACGATGGGGAATTTAGCCATTGGGGTAACTGCCCCACACTTTGAGAGATGCTCAGGGATAATTTATGACCTTAGAGAATCAGGAACAAACAAGGAACATATTAACCATATGTTAAAATGCTGCAAGTGTATATTCAAACAATACTGAACTATAAAGAATATAAAACAATCTTTACTTTTTTTGTTTTAAAAAAAAACTATGCTTGCCACTTCTTTAAGAAAACCTACCTAACAGCGGCAATTTTTACAATCTGATTGTAACCCACCTGTTGCCATGCATTATTTGTCAGTGAAAAATGAGCCCAGACACAAAATAGCTGTTCTTAATAAAGTGGACAGAGTGTATATGGAAAACATTTACAATTTTTACAAATAACGCTGCTCTTGAAGTAGCAGGTAGTGTGTTACTTTTTTCTCTCCGCTGACCAACGCTGCTTTTCAGCCTCATAAAAAGGAGATTTTTGAAACTCCCTCCAGGTCATCTCTGGCTGCATAGTCTTGAACAATGGAACAAACAGAACACAGGCATCAAAACGGGCCTGAACGTGGCCAAAACAAGATGAATAATAAAGAACTTGGATGAAAAATTCTGATCATGACATCCAGAATTATCCTCCATAATTGAAGGGAAAGAACCTTTAGCATCATGGACTCCAACAACTTGCAAACCTGAAAGCAAAGTGAAAAAACCACAAATGAACCACAAATAATATTGATTCCTTAATTTATACTGAATCCTGAAGAGTGACTGTTTGTGTGTGTGCATGCATATGAGATTCTCACTCATCGGGCCTTCGGTTTTGGAAGGGGACCAACAAAGCATCATCCTCTCCAATTCCTCATCTTCCTCTATTTCTATAAAACAAAATAGATATGAATAAAAGACATAATCAATGCACAGAACCACATATATGAAACTGTCAGCCAACCTGGAGGATTAGTAGAAGTGTCTGGAAGTGCTGGTCTTGAGGGAGCAGAAGCCTCCAGTGTCATCTGAAGATTGCTGTGCTTCAGCCTCAGGTACTGCTGTAGTCGGTACATTTTGCTGCCTGGTACGCATTGTTGTTTGAGGATAACAGCCTCATACCCATCATCCCTACTGTCCCAAATATCCTTCCAGGTCTTGCCAGCACGGACTCCAAACCCAACCAAATTCTCATCCTCACTTTTGACAGGTGGTAGTTGACAGGCGTAAAGAAACACAGAAGGGCATGGAATTATAAACAAGAATTCTGTGATCTGACACCTTTGCCATTTGGTAGCAAAGTAAGTGTAATAGCTTCTAACTGACTTGCTTTAACCTAAAACAAGGTTTGTTTGAACAACTTTAGTAGGTTTAATACTTAACGATTATGTGAGGAATTCTTTAATATCCACGTTAACGGCAATGCCAGCAAACAATATGCATAAAAAAGTTGTAGTTAAATATCAATGACTTACAGGAAAGTTACCGTCACAGTACCTTGCATATAGGAACGTGCAGAATTAGTATATGTATAATACACTATATATATAAGGTTAGTTTATAAACGGTAATCCAGTTTATTCTGTCTCATCTGCCTAGACTCATTCTACTTGACCAGTGTATGCTCGTTTTACTGCAAATTACTCGTTTTCCATAAATGGACACTGTCTAGCTTAATAAATGTACTGCTTTACCGGGCCACTAATAAAAGATACTTTTGGATTCCTCACGATGAGTGGAATTCTTATAAACGGTACCCGCCTTAATTTCCAAAGTCAAACATGTTTTTATTTAAATTGTGCATTAAAAATTGAATATTAATTATTAAATATTTCAAAAGCAATGCTACCTATGGAGCGAGTGAATAACTACTTCAGCATTACACAGAGAGCTTCGCGAGGGGCTCCGTAAAACGTACAGCATCCAGTTCGATTTTGGAATGTGAAATACATCGGAATATTTAAGAAAATATAAGATTGCTGTTCAGTTTACCTTGGAAAGTCGTCCTTTCCGTTCGACCGGGCGGTTTTTCTTTTAGGTGAATCACCAAATTTACTGAAATACTACTCACTCTCTGCTGCTCTTTTCCAAAATCCAGTTGTGTCGACTGTCGGTAGTGATAAGGGTAAAACGTCATTGGAGGCGTCGAAACAGCGACAAAACATCAACCAGTGGCCGAAAGAATATTACATCCGTACTGTTAAGCACTACCATTGAAAATGAATGGGAAAAGTTAAGGGAAGTTAAGCTAAACTATTCTCGCCGCCCGCAGGGGATATTTATATATTTTATATCATCATCCCCACATTCCGAGATTGGGTACCAAGCCCCATATATAGTTAGTATAGTTGGTAACCTTGGTATTGTGTGTAGGAGATTCGGTATAACTATAATTTCGTTCTCCATTTACATGCCCGTAGTGTCTTTAAGTGTTATGTAGTTTTGCCTGAAACGCAAAAATAAAACAAAGCAATTAAAGCCGTAAGTGGCTCAAATTGTGCTGTAGCGATTGAAGAACTTTTGTCGGAAGTTGGATTCGAACCCACGCCTTACTTGGGAGAACAGAATACCAGAATAGAGTAGGTTAAGTCCAGCCTTGGCTTCCAAGCTGACGTTTTTCTACATATGTGCTTGTGTATCATGGACAGTAAGAGGGGGCAGGCAAGGAGAGAATTTCTCTCTTTGGGGATCAATAGAGTGTTGTTATTATAACGTCTAAAAAGTATGATGGTCTGTCGATAAATCAATAAGAAAATAAATGAAGTCGTTTTCGCGAACACGCTGGAAAAGCCAGGGGCCGGACCGACTGTAGGGGGCGTGGCCAGAGACAGCCATCTCAGGCTGTCAAGTCTCCCGTTTTGGCCGGGAAACTACCGTATTTTACTTCTCTTTCCCGCCGTCCTCCCGTATTAGTATTTTCCCGTAAATCTCCCTTATATTATATAGTTGCTGGATAGTGTAGTGGTAAGATCGCCGCCTTTCACACGGGAGACCGGGGTTCGAATCCCGGTTGTGGCCAAAAATACATTTTATATATTTTATATATTTTATATATTTATATTTATATTATATTTTATATAATTTATATTATTTTATATTTCCTGTCTTAAAATGTAAGGGATACTGGAGCCTGGTTGCGGTGGTGGGATGGCTCACGGCGGGTGCCGGAAAATTTCCTTTATTTTCAAATCCAAACCTTGACAGGTATGCTGCTGTTCCAAATCATGGGTGCATGTTACAAGTGCGGAACAAGATCGCCGCCTTTCACACGGGAGACCGGGGTTCGAATCCCGGTTGTGGCCAAAAATATATTTTATATATTTTATATATTTATATTATATTTATATTATATTTTTTATATATTGTATTATATAGTTGCTGGATAGTGTAGTGGTAAGATCGCCGCCTTTCACACGGGAGACCGGGGTTCGAATCCCGGTTGTGGCCAGAAACAACTGCTATCACAACTAGAGATTGATGAGGTACAACACGATTGCTACGACAAGGGGGAGCCAGGACGACAGGTCAGGGGGGAGATATCATCATCCCCACATTCCGAGATTGGGTACCAAGCCCCATATATATTAGTAGGCTGAATACAAGAGCAGCTGACCTGAGAAATAAGAAATAAGCTAAGCTGGAAACCTGGACCCTCCGACCAAGAATGCGTGAAGTACCCTCAGAAGGTCTACTAGAAGATGTACGTAGAAGACAGATCAGCTGATCTACACCACAGCAACAGTAAGATTTGAAGGACCCGGCATGAAAAATAGAATAGTTCTCGTCATTAGTGAACATGTGTCTCGTCATTGTGTATCATGGACAGTAAGAGGGGGATCAATAGAGTGTTGTTATTATAACGTCTAAAAAGTATGATGGTCTGTCGATAAATCAATCAGATAAATAATGAAGTCGTTTTCGCTGGAAAAGCCATCTCAGGCTGTCAAGTCTCCCGGGAAACTACCGTATTTTGGCCGGGAAACTACCGTATTTTACTTCTCTTTCCCGCCGTCCTCCCGTATTAGTATTTTCCCGTATTTTCCCTTATATTATATAGTTGCTGGATAGTGTAGTGGTAAGATCGCCGCCTTTCACACGGGAGACCGGGGTTCGAATCCCGGTTGTGGCCAAAAATATATTTTATATATATTTATATTTATATTTATATTATATTTTATATAACATCATCCCCACATTCCGAGATTGGGTACCAAGCCCCATATATATTAGTAGGCTGAATACAAGAGCAGCTGACCTGAGAAATAAGAAATAAGCTAAGCTGGAAACAGATCAGCTGATCTACACCACAGCAACAGTGATCCTTGAGCTGGAGCCGGACCGTCTTTGAAGACTCCGTAAATCTCCGTATAATAATATATATCTACGGGAACGAGAAAGCAGAGAACAAGAACAAGATTTGTAAATGTAAGATTTGAAGGACCCGGCATGAAAAATAGAATAGTTCTCGTCATTAGTGAACATGTGTCTCGTCATTGTGTATCATGGACAGTAAGAGGGGGATCAATAGAGTGTTGTTATTATAACGTCTAAAAAGTATGATGGTCTGTCGATAAATCAATCAGATAAATAATGAAGTCGTTTTCGCGAACACGCTGGAAAAGCCAGGGGCCGGACCGACTGTAGGGGGCGTGGCCAGAGACAGCCATCTCAGGCTGTCAAGTCTCCCGTTTTGGCCGGGAAACTACCGTATTTTACTTCTCTTTCCCGCCGTCCTCCCGTATTAGTATTTTCCCGTAAATCTCCCTTATATTATATAGTTGCTGGATAGTGTAGTGGTAAGATCGCCGCCTTTCACACGGGAGACCGGGGTTCGAATCCGGTTGACCGGTTGTGGCCAAAAATATATTTTATATATTTTATATATTTTATATATTTATATTTATATTATATTTTATATAATATATATATCATCATCCCCACATTCCGAGATTGGGTACCAAGCCCCATATATAGTTAGTATAGTTGGTAACCTTGGTATTGTGTGTAGGAGATTCGGTATAACTATAATTTCGTTCTCCATTTACATGCCCGTAGTGTCTTTAAGTGTTATGTAGTTTTGCCTGAAACGCAAAAATAAAACAAAGCAATTAAAGCCGTAAGTGGCTCAAATTGTGCTGTAGCGATTGAAGAACTTTTGTCGGAAGTTGGATTCGAACCCACGCCTTACTTGGGAGAACAGAATACCAGAATAGAGTAGGTTAAGTCCAGCCTTGGCTTCCAAGCTGACGTTTTTCTACATATGTGCTTGTGTATCATGGACAGTAAGAGGGGGCAGGCAAGGAGAGAATTTCTCTCTTTGGGGATCAATAGAGTGTTGTTATTATAACGTCTAAAAAGTATGATGGTCTGTCGATAAATCAATAAGAAAATAAATGAAGTCGTTTTCGCGAACACGCTGGAAAAGCCAGGGGCCGGACCGACTGTAGGGGGCGTGGCCAGAGACAGCCATCTCAGGCTGTCAAGTCTCCCGTTTTGGCCGGGAAACTACCGTATTTTACTTCTCTTTCCCGCCGTCCTCCCGTATTAGTATTTTCCCGTAAATCTCCCTTATATTATATAGTTGCTGGATAGTGTAGTGGTAAGATCGCCGCCTTTCACACGGGAGACCGGGGTTCGAATCCCGGTTGTGGCCAAAAATACATTTTATATATTTTATATATTTTATATATTTATATTTATATTATATTTTATATAATTTATATTATTTTATATTTCCTGTCTTAAAATGTAAGGGATACTGGAGCCTGGTTGCGGTGGTGGGATGGCTCACGGCGGGTGCCGGAAAATTTCCTTTATTTTCAAATCCAAACCTTGACAGGTATGCTGCTGTTCCAAATCATGGGTGCATGTTACAAGTGCGGAACAAGATCGCCGCCTTTCACACGGGAGACCGGGGTTCGAATCCCGGTTGTGGCCAAAAATATATTTTATATATTTTATATATTTATATTATATTTATATTATATTTTTTATATATTGTATTATATAGTTGCTGGATAGTGTAGTGGTAAGATCGCCGCCTTTCACACGGGAGACCGGGGTTCGAATCCCGGTTGTGGCCAGAAACAACTGCTATCACAACTAGAGATTGATGACGTACAACACGATTGCTACGACAAGGGGGAGCCAGGACGACAGGTCAGGGGGGAGATATCATCATCCCCACATTCCGAGATTGGGTACCAAGCCCCATATATATTAGTAGGCTGAATACAAAAGCAGCTGACCTGAGAAATAAGAAATAAGCTAAGCTGGAAACCTGGACCCTCCGACCAAGAATGCGTGAAGTACCCTCAGAAGGTCTACTAGAAGATGTACGTACACCACAGCAACAGTAAGATTTGAAGGACCCGGCATGAAAAATAGAATAGTTCTCGTCATTAGTGAACATGTGTCTCGTCATTGTGTATCATGGACAGTAAGAGGGGGATCAATAGAGTGTTGTTATTATAACGTCTAAAAAGTATGATGGTCTGTCGATAAATAATGAAGTCGTTTTCGCGAACACGCTGGAAAAGCCAGGGTGTAGGGGGCGTGGCCAGAGACAGCCTGCTGACCATCTCAGGCTGTCAAGTCTCCCGTTTTGGCCGGGAAACTACCGTATTTTACTTCTCTTTCCCGCCGTCCTCCCGTATTAGTATTTTCCCGTAAATCTCCCTTATATTATATAGTTGCTGGATAGTGTAGTGGTAAGATCGCCGCCTTTCACACGGGAGACCGGGGTTCGAATCCCGGTTGTGGCCAAAAATATATTTTATATATTTTATATATTTATATTTATATTTATATTATATTTTATATAATTTATATTATTTTATATTTCCTGTCTTAAAATGTAAGGGATACTGGAGCCTGGTTGCGGTGGTGGGATGGCTCACGGCGGGTGCCGGAAAATTTCCTTTATTTTCAAATCCAAACCTTGACAGGTATGCTGCTGTTCCAAATCATGGGTGCATGTTACAAGTGCGGAACATATTTTAACTTAGTACTAACTTAGCATCATATTTGATCTGATTCGACTGAATATCCCAGGTTTCCATCTCTCATGCATCTGGTGTGACGTGTTTTCAGACTCTCAGGCTGGCGCCTGAGAAACGTCTCACTCCGGCCAGCTGACCAAAGTTGGTAACCTTGGTATTGTGTGTAGGAGATTCGGTATAACTATAATTTCGTTCTCCATTTGCATGCCCGAAGTGTCTTTAAGTGTTATGTAGTTTTGCCTGAAACGCAAAAATAAAACAAAGCAATTAAAGCCGATCAGTGGCTCAAATTGTGCTGTAGCGATTGAAGAACTTTTGTCGGAAGTTGGATTCGAACTTGGGATGCCTTACTTGGGAGAACAGAATACCAGAATAGAGTAGGTTAAGTCCAGCCTTGGCTTCCAAGCTGACGTTTTTCTACATATGTGCTTGTGTATCATGGACAGTAAGAGGGGGCAGGCAAGGAGAGAATTTCTCTCTTTGGGGATCAATAGAGTGTTGTTATTATAACGTCTAAAACGTATGATGGTCTGTCGATAAATCAATAACAATATCAATGAAGTCAATGTTTATCTAAAGGAATCAGAATTCAGGAAAAGCCAGGGGCCGGACCGAGTGTAGGGGGCGTGGCCAGAGACAGCCTGCTGACTGTTCCAAATCATGGGTGCATGTTACAAGTCCGGAACATATTTTAACTTAGTACTAACTTAGCATCATATTTGATCTGATTCGACTGAATATCCCAGGTTTCCATCTCTCATGCATCTGGTGTGACGTGTTTTCAGACTCTCAGGCTGGCGCAAAGAAATCTTACGGGAATTGAACGTCTCACTCCGGTCAGCTGACCAAAGTTGGTAACCTTGGTATTGTGTGTAGGAGATTCGGTATAACTATAATTTCGTTCTCCATTTACATGCCCGTAGTGTCTTTAACCGGCTGCACAAACTGGATCCGCCTCCATTACGACACAACTTTGCCCTTATTGGCTTAAGAATTTAGTCACATACATGACGTATATCTGCTATTTCTCCCGAGAAGCAGGTAAAGCAGTGGTAACTGCTTTGTAGTTAATTTACCTGGTAAAATTAAGTTTAAATAAATGATATAAATACTGTAATAGTACTCGTGAGCTTTGTTTATTTGTTATTAGTTATTGTAATGTTGCGCTGCTTTATTTGTTTAATCGTCTAGTCTGTGGAGACATTCAAGTTAATCAAATAAGAATTGCACTGTACACTGTACATGACCATAAAAACTTTGTATCCTTGAAATAAATGTTTTTGATCTTTTCCTTGGCAGTTATCTTTTTACACAGGGCCTCTATGTACACGATAGTTTTTTTTTTCACGACTAACAGTATGGATCAGGAGTTGGTTATTGTAAAAGAAGTAATGTGCATGCAGGTGATATTTGTATAGATTTATCCACACCCTTGTAGCAGTGCTGCCATTGCAGTCAGATCTCGCAAACTAGGAGTATTAGTTGTCTTTATTTCTCTTTATTTCTTGACGCCAACCCTCTCCATTAATCCGGGCTTGGGACTGGCACCTACCTGAGCTGGCTTGCTCCCTTAAGTGGCTGGGTTAGGCTAAACTATATATATATATTTACCAAGACTACAATAAAACATCTCGAAATGTGTAGTCTAGCAAAACGCAGTTTAAAGAAGGTAGCCTACCTGGCGAAATTGCAAACAAATTAAGGGCGTTAGGCAGCCTTTAGATCCTACCCATCATGCACTGCAGTTTTTTGCTAATTCCTCAAATGGAAAACTGTCCATCCATCCATCCATCCATTTTCCAAACCGCTTATCCTACTGGATCGCGGGGGGTCTGGAGCCTATCCCGGAAGCAATGGGCACGAGACAGGGAACAACTCAGGATGGCGGGCCAGCCCATCGCAGGGCACACTCACACACTATTCACTCACGCATACACTCCTATGGGCAATTTAGCAACTCCAATTAGCCTCAGCATGTTTTTGGACTGTGGGGGAAACCAGAGTACCCGGAGGAAACCCCACGATGACATGGGTAGAACATGCAAACTCCACACACATGTGACCCAGGTGGAGACTCGAACCCGGGCCCTAGAGGTGTGAGGCAACAGTGCTAACCACTGCACCACCATGCTGCCCCCTAAATGGAAAACCATTAAATACAAAAGGAAAACAAAAGTGCTGTAAGACTGTATACTTATGTGTATGTTAGTAAAGGCTGTAGCTGACACAACGGACCCCACTAATTAGAAAGGGGTAATTGTACACATGTGGCATCCAGTATGTTCTTCTATAACAGTTTTTAAAAAAAAAAAAAAACTCACATTACACAAATTGGCACTATCAAAACGAGGATTATGGGGAAAATGGGGACTGTGATGGAGATTACATACACGTAGGCATGGTATTTAGTTTTTTTTAATCTGGTCACCTTCCAGAGTAATTGTAAACTAAAACCATCTTCACCCTATTTGATTCTTTATAAATGGACAATCAGTCGTGCAGTAAATGGGGGTATAGAGAGACACAGAGCTTGTCTAACAAGAAACCCTGGGAAGCTAACATTAATAGGGTGGGTATGGATAGCAAAACCATTGATACAGATTACAGATTTATATCTCACCTGAACCCTGGCGGGCTCCGTGCCAATAGGGGTTGGGATTAGGGTTAGTTAACTTAAGTAGTAATATTGATGTGTATATTCTCCTATTCTCCAGTCAGTGAATCGTGAAACGTAATGTTAATATGTTTCTATACCTATATGTTCTGCTTAAAAACCCATAAAGGCAAGCACAGTGTTTAGACATTCTGTTACTTAGACTAGTAAACACTAAGATCCTTCAGCTTTCAATTAACCTGACACAACAGTCTAAACAACAAATGTGTGCCATGTCATTTGTCATCTTTACATCTTGTATCCTTTATATGGTAATTGGATTTTCAAGGTGGAATTGCAGGTCGATCATTTTAAGGATCTAGATGTAAACCTCCCTGGTGTTGCTTTAATATTTTTTTTGCACAATTTGCTTCACACACTTCCTCCAGCAGAGAAGCTTACAATACTACACCCCACCAAATGACTGGATGATGCCTTTTTATTTAAGGTCTGGCTGTGAGCCTCGATTACCGATACACTATCTTCAGGCTCCTGCCGGGATCAGTCAGTATGGTGGACCTTTGGAGGAATGGGTACAAAACCATCAGGAAAGTTTGCAGGTGCTTCAAGAGTATGTGAAGGCTTAGTTGGAGGAACAAGCCACACCACGAAATCGGAAACACAATGAGTTGGTTAATGATTAGGGGTTTGATGAAGGTCAGCTGGTGTGTTTGCGGAACCATGTTCGAGGTAAAATACAGGATCATTGGGATGCCTGTTTGTATATGGTAGTTCGGTGTCCCCAAGATCAGGGTGCAGTTTACTCTGCAACTCCAATGGAGGGGGACGGGGTTGTCCGTCAAGTTCACCGAACAGAGTTGCGTCCAGTACCACAGGGGGTTGTTATGTCAGGGGAAGATGTTCTGGTAATGTCTCCTGAGTCTGGGTTGCCCACAGGGGCAACAGAAATGGAATCGGATGAGGACTCTGTGATTTTACGGGGACAGGGCTGGTGGGAGGGGTCGCAATAGAGCATCCACAAGTAGGCCTCGTATAATGGAGGAGGTTATGTCCCCCCCGAGGTGTAGAGACCAGTTAAACGTTCGGTGAGGTCCACCACTGGTCATCATACCAACCCTTATAAGTTACCACGGTCAGTGAATGATCGTTCGGTTGGGGAGGAAGACCAGTGGTTTGGGGATAGAATTCTTAGCTGTGATCGTTGGGTCATCAATTTCATTTTGGGGGATGGATTGTAGCCAGGCAATTATAGGCAGGTATAGGAACTGCAGTTCGGACTGGAGGCATAGCCGGGGCGAGATGGCTGTGCATGTTCCGATGGTAGGGCATATTGGCAAAGGAGCAGGCACGGGAAAGACAGGCAGGGTCCTGATAGATTTGGTGGAGCATCGGCGGGCATATTGAATTTGCAGTGTAGCAGCCTTTCTGTTTGCTTGTTTCAGGGGTGAACAATCTTATCCGCAAAGGGCCGGTGTGTATGCAGGTTTTCGCTGCAACTCCCTAATTAGATTTCTAATTAGAGGACTGATTAGCTGAAGAGTCCTCATACCTGGTTTTGAAGAGCTGACCTAAAGGTTACCCCAAAAACCTGTTTTTTTTTTGTTTGAATGGGGCAGTGAGTCATGGGGTAAACTACTGTTCTTTAGGGGTTTTCAAGGTGGAATTACGGGTCGATAATTTTAAGGATCAGGTTGTAAACCTCCCTGGTGTTGCTTTAATATGTTTTATCTGAGGTTGTATCGTGTATTATCAAGCCAGCCGGCTTAGTGGCCTCGGGAGCGGGGTTTAGTGGGAGCAGCTGGCTAGTTTTATTTTCTTTTTTGTTTGTGTCTTTTTCTTTGTTGTATGTATATTTTGGGTTCATTATTAGGCAGGCTGGGCCTTTTGGCACCTGTAGTCTGGGTGCTGGATTGCCCATAGGGGTCTTTTTTATTGCTGTGATTTGCTGTGTCATTCACTAGTGTGATTTGTGCTGGATGTGTTTTTAAGGTTGTGCTGTGGCGTGTACCTGAGCAAACTTTGGGCAACCTGTTCTCTTGTTGGCTTTATTGACAAAGGGTGGATTAGTCTAATTACGGCCTGCTACAAATAGCTGCATATAACGTATAAAAAAAATCACCTTATGGGTGCTCCGTAGGGTAGCAAGATCTTGAGTTTTTTTTACAGTACTCGGGTACGTTTTAAAATTTTCGACCAATCAGCAAACATTATTCTGACAGCATAGCTGGGAAACCAATGAAAAGTGAGTGCAACGTTCTAGAACTTGACTTCGGGTTGACGCTCCCTATAAAAGAGCTGGGTACTGCTTCAAGGCGTTCAGTTGGCGCTACCTCCTGATAGAGTAGCACTGTACGGCTCTTGTTCCGTAAAACAACATCAAAAGGATGAAAAAAAAAACAATATTTAAAGAAGACGAAAAAAATCAATCTTTAAAGAAGACGAAAAAAACATCGTCTAAAAAAATAAGCCAAAAAAATAATATCCGAAGAAGGAAAAACATGCAAAGTAAAAAAAAACAAACAAAAATAAAAAACAATATCCAAAGAAGAAGGAAAAAAACATCCAAAGGGAGAAAAGAAGAACTGAAGGGCCAACGAGGTAGGAGGAAATACAAATTTCGTTTCAGCACCGTTGGAGTGCCAAGCCGTGAAAAGCATTTGGCCAGAAGACAAGGTAAGTGTTGTATCTGTTATTTTAAAACAGCGCTTTTCAAAATGCTGCTTTATAATCGTTTGAGATCGTTAGCCAGTGTGACAGCTGAAGGCTTTTTGAGTTTACCAACATAAAGTTTTATTTCTGTATTAGGACATTGTCAGGAACAATGATGTGTTCATCGCTATGATGTGGTCAAAAAGCGATGCATTGAATCTTAGAAACATTTGTGATTTTTCAAACGATGCTTTTCCTTTTATTTAATCAGTAAAATTTCCATCGGTTTTATATAGTGCCCCTTGAAATATGTCTTTAGCTCATTTTCCGGGCATTTTACTAGAATGCATCCTGAGAAATACACAAGCTCTGCTGCATTTCCGTGCCTCGATGTTTAGTGCCGAGTATAATTGTTGCAGTTGCCTTTTATATATTCCATGAGACCTGTTGGTACCAAGAGAAGTGTGAGACTGTCAGGGTGAATTTATCATACAATCGCACGCATAAATACCTGAGGGTTGCCAGTCCTTTTGCGTTGTTACAGGAGGACTAGAGCTGACGAGTGTGTTTCTACACACTATCAAGGGCATTGTAGTACAGTTTTCTCAGGTGGGAGAATGCTGCCGATCTCCTATTTGACAATACAGCCCTTGATATATTAGAATATTACAGAACTAGAAGCCTTTTGCAAGGAAGAATGTGAGAAAATCCCAAGTACAAGAACTGAAAGCCTTTCAGCTGGCTATAAGAAGCGCTTGTAAGCTGTGATATCTGGCAGAGGAGGTGTTACTAAGTACTGATTACGTAGGGTGCCCAAACTTTTGCAGAGTGCCATAATAATGTTTTTATTTTGTAATTTTGTTCAATTTATGGCATAAAAAGTAACTATTCATCAATGTTTGCTGAAAATATTGTGTATTTTTCCCCCAGTTCCTAAAGAGACTGTATTAACTGATATTGTTGCTTTTGTAATTGAAAAGATGTTATTTGTCAAGGGGTGCCAAACCTTTGCATAAGACTGTACACAGTGTGTGTATGTGTTTATGTGAGTGTGTGTCTGTGTGTGTGTGTGTATATATATATATGTGTGTGTGTGTATATATTTCTGTATATGCATGTGTATATATATATTTATATATAGTTCACACACATTCAAACTTATTTGAATACACATTCAAAATTATTTTTATTATTATTATTTTCGTTTTTTTTTTTTTTTTGTGTTTTAAAATTTTTTATTTTTGCAATGGAAATAAAAATAAAGCAGTCCTCCGTAGAGGAGGGGTGGTGGAGGGAATATATATATATATATACATATATATAAAATAATTGTCACACAACTGGGGTGACATGCCTTTCCTGCTCACCCAATTTTAGTGCACTTTAGTTATGCATAATGACCTTCTAGTCTCGATACACCCATATATATATATGTATATATATATATAGTTTTTTTTGTTTTTTTTTTTGCAATAGACAATAAAAATAACGCAGTTCTCCATAAAGGAGGGATGGTGGATGGAATATATATATACATATATATAAAATAATTGTCACACAACCTGGGTGACATGCCTTGCCTGCTCACCCAGTTTTAGTGCACCTTAGTTATTCATAATGACCATCTAGTCTCGATACACCCATAAATATATATGTATATATATATAGTTTTTTTTGTTTTTTTTTTTGCAATAGACAATAAAAATAACGCAGTTCTCCATAAAGGAGGGATGGTGGATGGAATATATATATACATATATATAAAATAATTGTCACACAACTTGGGTGACATGCCTTGCCTGCTCACCCAATTTTAGTGCACCTTAGTTATCCATACTGACCATCTAGTCTCGACACACCCATATATATATATATATATATATATATATATATATATATGTATATATATATAGATATTTTTTCTTTTTCTTGTGTTTTTTTTTCGCAATGGATATTAAAAATAAAGCAGTCCTCCGTAAAGGAGGGGTGGTGGAGGGAATATATATATACATATATATATAAAATAATTGTCACACAACCTGGGTGACATGCCTTGCCTGCTCACCCAATTTTAGTGCAACTTAGTTATCCATAATGACCAACTAGTCTCGATACACCCATATATATATATATATATGTACATATATATAGTTTTTTTATTAGCAATAGAAAAGAAAAATAACGCAGTTCTCCGTAAAGGAGGGATGGTGGATGGAATATATATATATATATATATATATATATATATATATATATATATATATATATATATATATATATATATATATATATACATTTATATAAAATAATTGTCACACAACCTGGGTGACATGCCTTGCCTGCTCACCCAATTTTAGTGCACTTTAGTTATCCATACTGACCATCTAGTCTCGACACACCCATATATATATATATATATATATATATATATATATATGTATATATATATAGATATTTTTTCTTTTTCTTGTGTTTTTTTTTCGCAATGGATATTAAAAATAAAGCAGTCCTCCGTAAAGGAGGGATGGTGGATGGAATATATATATAAAATAATTGTCACACAACCGGGGTGACATGCCTTGCCTGCTCACCCAATTTTAGTGCACCTTAGTTATTCATAATGACCATCTAGTCTCGATACACCCATAAATATATATGTATATATATATAGTTTTTTTATTAGCAATAGAAAAGAAAAATAACGCAGTTCTCCGTAAAGGAGGGATGGTGGATGGAATATATATATATATATATACATTTATATAAAATAATTGTCACACAACCTGGGTGACATGCCTTGCCTGCTCACCCAATTTTAGTGCACTTTAGTTATCCATAATGACCATCTAGTCTCGATACACCCATGAATATATATGTATATATATATATATATATATATATATATATATATATATATATATATATATATATATATATAGTTTTTCTGTTTTTTTTTTGCAATAGACAATAAAAATAACGCAGTTCTCCGTAAAGGAGGGATGGTGGATGGAATATGTATATGCATATATATAAAATAATTGTCACACAACCTGGGTGACATGCCTTGCCTGCTCACCCAATTTTAGTGCACCTCAGTTATCCATACTGACCATCTAGTCTCGACACACCCATATATATATATATATATATATATATATATATATATATATGTATATATATAGATATTTTTTCTTTTTCTTGTGTTTTTTTTTCGCAATGGATATTAAAAATAAAGCAGTCCTCCGTAAAGGAGGGGTGGTGGAGGGAATATATATATACATTTATATAAAATAATTGTCACACAACTGGGGAGACATGCCTTGCCTGCTCACCCAATTTTAGTGCACCTTAGTTATCCATAATGACCAACTAGTCTCGATACACCCATAAATATATATATATATATGTACATATATATAGTTTTTTTATTAGCAATAGAAAAGAAAAATAACGCAGTTCTCCGTAAAGGAGGGATGGTGGATGGAATATATACATACATATATATAAAATAATTGTCACACAACCTGGGTGACATGCCTTGCCTGCTCACCCAATTTTAGTGCAACTTAGTTATCCATAATGACCAACTAGTCTCGATACACCCATAAATATATATGTATATATATAGTTTTTTTTTTTTCGCAATGGACAATAAAAATAACGCAGTTCTCCGTAAAGGAGGGATGGTGGATGGAATATATATATAAAATAATTGTCACACAACCGGGGTGACATGCCTTGCCTGCTCACCCAATTTTAGTGCACCTTAGTTATTCATAATGACCATCTAGTCTCGATACACCCATAAATATATATGTATATATATGTATTGTTTTTTTTTTTTTTTTTTTTTGCAATAGACAATAAAAATAGCGCAGTTCTCCATAAAGGAGGGATGGTGGATGGAATATATATATACATATATATAAAATAATTGTCACACAACCTGGGTGACATGCCTTGCCTGCTCACCCAATTTTAGTGCAACTTAGTTATCCATAATGACCAACTAGTCTCGATACACCCATATATATATATATATATATGTACATATATATAGTTTTTTTATTAGCAATAGAAAAGAAAAATAACACAGTTCTCCGTAAAGGAGGGATGGTGGATGGAATATATATATATATATATATATATATATATATATATATATATATATATATATATATATATATATATATACATTTATATAAAATAATTGTCACACAACCTGGGTGACATGCCTTGCCTGCTCACCCAATTTTAGTGCACTTTAGTTATCCATACTGACCATCTAGTCTCGACACACCCATATATATATATATATATATATATGTATATATATAGATATTTTTTCTTTTTCTTGTGTTTTTTTTTCGCAATGGATATTAAAAATAAAGCAGTCCTCCGTAAAGGAGGGATGGTGGATGGAATATATATATAAAATAATTGTCACACAACCGGGGTGACATGCCTTGCCTGCTCACCCAATTTTAGTGCACCTTAGTTATTCATAATGACCATCTAGTCTCGATACACCCATAAATATATATGTATATATATATAGTTTTTTTATTAGCAATAAAAAAGAAAAATAACGCAGTTCTCCGTAAAGGAGGGATGGTGGATGGAATATATATATATATATATATATATATATATATATATATATATACATTTATATAAAATAATTGTCACACAACCTGGGTGACATGCCTTGCCTGCTCACCCAATTTTAGTGCACTTTAGTTATCCAGAATGACCATCTAGTCTCGATACACCCATGAATATATATGTATATATATATATATATATATATATATATATATATATATATATATATATATATAGTTTTTCTGTTTTTTTTTTGCAATAGACAATAAAAATAACGCAGTTCTCCATAAAGGAGGGATGGTGGATGGAATATGTACATGCATATATATAAAATAATTGTCACACAACCTGGGTGACATGCCTTGCCTGCTCACCCAATTTTAGTGCACCTTAGTTATCCATACTGACCATCTAGTCTCGATACACCCATATATATATATATATATATATATATATATATATATATATATATATATATATACATGTACATATATATAGTTTTTTTATTAGCAATAGAAAAGAAAAATAACGCAGTTCTCCGTAAAGGAGGGATGGTGGATGGAATATATATATATATATATACATTTATATAAAATAATTGTCACACAACCTGGGTGACATGCCTTGCCTGCTCACCCAGTTTTAGTGCACCTTAGTTATCCATAATGACCATCTAGTCTCGATACACCCATAAATATATATGTATATATATATATATATATATATATAGTTTTTTTATTTTTTTCGTAATGGACAATAAAAATAACGCAGTTCTCTGTAAAGGAGGGATGGTGGATGGAATATATATATACATATATACATTTATATAAAATAATTGTCACACAACCTGGGTGACATGCCTTGCCTGCTCACCCAGTTTTAGTGCACCTTAGTTATCCATACTGACCATCTAGTCTCGATACACCCATAAATATATATACTGAACAAAAATATAAACGCAACACTCTTGTTTCTGCTCCCATTTTTCATGAGATGGACTTAAAGACCTACAATTCATTCCAGATACACAATATTACCATTTCTCTCAAACATTTCTCACAAATCAGTCTAAATGTGTGATAGTGAGCACTTCTGCTTTGCTGAGATAATCCATCCCACCTCACAGGTGTGCCACATCAAGATGCTGATCTGACATCATGGGTAGTGCACAGGTGTACCTTATACTGCCCACAATAAATGGCCACCCTGGAATGTGCAGTTTTTTGCTTTATTGGGGGTCTGGGGACTCAGAACCGGTCAGTATCTGGTGTGACCACCATTTGCCTCATACAATGCAACACATCTTCTTCGCATAGAGTTTATCAGATTGTCAATTGTGGCCTGTGGAATGTTGGTCCACTCCTCTTCAATGGCTGTGCGAAGTTGTTGGATATTAGTGGGAACTGGTACACGCTGTCGTATACGCCGGTCAAGCACATCCCAAACATGCTCAACGGGTGACATGTCCGGTGAGTATGCTGGCCATGCAAGAACTGGGACATTTTCAGCTTCCAAGAACTGTGTACAGATCCTTGCAACATGGGGCCGTGCATCATCTGTCTGAGTGGCTGGTCTCAGACGATCTTGGAGGTGAACCTGCTGGATGTGGAGGTCCTGGGCTGGTGTGGTTACACGTGGTCTGCGGTTGTGAGGCCGGTTGGATGTACTGCCATATTCTCTGAAACGCCTTTGGAGATGGCTTATGGTTGAGAAATGAACATTCAATGCACGAGCAACAGATCTGGTTGACATTCCTGCTGTCAGCATGCCAATTGCACGCTCCCTCAATGCTTGTGGCATCTGTGGCATTTTGCTGTGAGACAAAACTGCACATTCCAGGGTGGCCTTTTATTGTGGGCAGTATAAGGTACACCTGTGCACTACCCATGATGTCAGATCAGCATCTTGATGTGGCACACCTGTGAGGTGGGATGGATTATCTCAGCAAAGCAGAAGTGCTCACTATCACACATTTAGACTGATTTGTGAGAAATGTTTGAGAGAAATGGTAATATTGTGTATCTGGAATGAATTGTAGATCTTTAAGTCCATCTCATGAAAAATGGGAGCAAAAACAAAAGTGTTGCGTTTATATTTTTGTTCAGTGTATGTATATGTATACATATAGTTTTTTTTGTGTTTGTGAAAACGGGTCTTTAATCGGGGAAACGGAGCGGGTAGAGCAGGACGGAACGCAGGCATTGACAAACTACAATGACGGACAGGGCAAACAGGTAAGACCAGGACTTAAAATAGGTCATGACTAATCAAAGTAATCGGGCAAAGCAGGAGACGATCAGGGAAGCACACGTGGGTAATCAGGGGGCGTGGCACACACGAGGAGCGGACAAGCCGGGCATATATGTATATCTATATAAAACCTCATTAATGAGGGACAGGGAACAGAACGGACAGACAGAACTGGCACAGGGGAAGGAGCCAGGACAAGACTTGACATAAGACAGGAAAGGCAGAGAAACAGATCAGAAAGGGGGACACGGAGGGAACAGGCAGGACAAAAGGACCGGGAGTGAACGAAGGGAACATCGGGGAAAGAGGAGCAGAAGCCAGAGGGACGAGGGACAAAGAGAGGAGGGACAGAGACAGGAGGAACAAAGCGAGGGGGAGCAGAGGCAGGAGGGACAAAGACGGGAGGCCAGGGAGAGAAGGAGGGGGAACCAAGAGGAGCCCGAGGGAGACCCAGCGGGCGACGGGAGGCAGCCGGAAGGGCTGCAGGCGGCCGGGAGGCCGGAGCCGGAGGGGGCCGAGGAGACGGGGTGAGGGACAGACGCAGGGACGAAGGAGGGAGTCGGAGGGGAGACCAGGGAAGGGGACGAAGGAGCTGGAAGGGACCCTGGCGAGGGCAAGGAGAGAGGGGGAGCCGCAGCAGACGGCGACGTCCTCCGACACGCCAGAGCGGGGAGGACCAGCAGGCGAATGAGGAGCCGCCGTCGGGGGGGCCCGCAGGCAACCGATAAGACGCCGGAGGAGGGACCGATGCAGGGCGACGAGGCCGCGGAGGGGGACCCGCAGACGACAGCCGACCCGGAGGGCCAGGACCCGCAGGTGCCGACCAAGCCCTAGCGCCGGCGAGGGAGGGCGAGCCAGGGGGCTGGGCGGGTGGGACCCCAGCCGTGCGTCTGTGTCCTCTCCCCTTATGGGACACAGACATAAGGACCTGCGGCCGGGGTCGGGCTCGTCGGGGTGAGGGTACCAGAGTCACAGGGGGAGAAGGGACTGGAGTGGGGCCAGGGACTGGAGCTGCAGGCTGCAGAGGGGGCGCCTGCCCGGGAGCTGCAGGCAGGGGAAAGCGCCTCGGACGTGGGCGCTGGTAGCTGCCAGGCAGGCGGAGACGGCTGCTCGGGCTCTGGGGCCGCAGGGGCACTTATTTTATTATATAAAATAAGTGTCACACAACCGGGGTGACATGCCTTGCCTGCTTGTGGGATGAGGAAGACTCAGGGACTGGAAATGGGATTTAAAACTGAAGATGTGCTCATTCCTTTGTGTATTTACAAATTTTCCTTCCGTCAGACATGAGGAGTTTGCTGCTATATTTGGCACTAATAGAGATTCTGATGCTGCTATTTTTATTGTCTATTAGTTTGTTATTATTTACAAGTTCTGTTGTGTTTTTGCATTTTCTCTTCTGGTTAATTAACTGCTGTCTGTTTGCTGTGAAGTATGAGTGTGGTGAGTAAGACTCAGGGACTGGAAGTGGGATTACAACTAAAGATAACATGCTTATTCCTTTTTGTATTGTTTACAAATTTCCTTCCGGTCAAACATGAGGAGTTTGCTGCTATATTGTGCACTAACAGAGATTCTGATGCTGCTATTTTTATTGTTTATAAATGTGTTATTGTTTCCAAGTTGAGTATTCAATAAATGCTAAATTGAGAAATTTTGTGTATCGTTTGTTATTATTAGTGTGATATTTTACCATGCAAATAGAGGGGAAAACGTCCAATTATCGCCAAAAAAAATCAGCAGCATATATCGGCCATCGCCTGACCCTTGACTTGAAAAACCCATATCGGTCGACCTCTAGTAACAGTACATTCTGTCCAATTCATCCATCGAGTTAAGTCACACACCCACTTGAGGGGGCACTCCGGCAGACGTGAGGATGGGGATGTTCTTTCCGCTATAACATCCACTGCAGAAGTACATCTCGCTCCTGTTCACAGGGCTTACTTCAATGATGAAGCAGGGCTGGTTGTCTGGACCAAGAAGTTGTCCTGCTGCTGGGTCTCGGTGCCGTTTTTCCACCTAAGCTTGAAGGTGGAAATGTGTTCCAACTTGGTCCTGGACTGCAGCATAGCCAAACATCGCGAGCAGCGTCGGCCACACCCACCACCAGAACCATCACACCGTCCTATACACATAAAGAAGAACTAAAACATAGAGTGTTGTGACAATCTATGCGTTAATGTTTGGCAGCATAGGTGATTCATTAAAATTATACCGAAGAATGGAAAATGTGATATTTAGAATATTTTTTGCCATTTAGTAGCTAATTTAAGCACTTACCCAATGCCTCAATTTGTTTTAGGTCAGTAATGTCTGAGCCAAAAGAATGAATGTATGAATTTAATACAATTCACCCACTCCCACCCACACACAAATCTGAAATTCAATAAGACACTTCTTAAACATTAGTGCATTAACAAAAAAGGAAAATCTTAAGAGATTCAGTAGGATTTTCTATGTTAGACTTAAGCTAATAGTTTCAATAGTTTTTACATATTTCAATATACCAATTGACTTTAATGTTGAAACAGATGCTAAAACATGGAATAATTTCATAACTAGAGAAACATGTTATTCACAAACACTAGCAAAGGTAGCTTATAGTTAAGCTTACTTAAGTCAGCAAGTCAGGCTACAGTGTGTAAGGAATAGTCGTAAACGATAATTTGTCTCAGTCTTACATGACAGAATAAGTAAACAGAAAATATAAAATGGGCTGAAACAGCGTCATTAACGCCAGCTACAGTAGAGGCGCAGAAAAGGTGTCATGACTGAAGTATTCCCAAACTCTGGAAGACCGTATGCGAGCCTTTTTTGCCGCGTGTTTCTCCAGAGGCTCGGAGCTCCGCTGGTTGACACAGCCATGTTGGGTTCATGTGCAGGGGGACGAGCGGCAAATTTCTTTTTTGCAGGGTGGTAGGTGATGTCTCATTAATATTTATTAATTTACTTACAAAATGGTGCGGCACTGCATCCAAGCCTGCGGCACTCAGAGTCACAAATACAGTGGAAACCATTTGTAGTAATTACGTCCTGTCTGGCTGATTTCCAACTAATTGATATTTGTATATTTATTACATGAATATAAGGTAATATAAGGTAATAGAAGAGGTATTTAATGGTTTTCCATCTGAGGAATTTGCAAAAAACTGCAGTGCATGATGGGTCGGACCTAAAGGCTGCCTTAACGTCCTCATCTGTATGACGACATACATCAAGACTAGGAAGGTGCATAATGTTCATGTCTGGTTGCGTTTGTTGGTCCAGAAAGTAATTCAATTTCGCCATGTAGTTACGTTCTTAAAAACTGCTTGGATATAGCCCGATTATATGCTGTGGGCCTTTTAATTTCTTTGTTTACCAGGTAGGCTACCTTCTTTAAACTGCGTTTTGTTAGACTACATATTTAGGGAGGTCTTTATAAATTTATAGTAGTCTTCATAAATATGTACATAGTTTAGCCTAACCCAGCCACTTAAGGGAGGAAAGCCAGCTCAACATAGGTGTCGGTCCCAAGCCCGGATTAATGGGGAGGGTGGCGTCAGAATAAAGAGACTGTATCTTCACTGCATGACTGATGTCAAAAATGTGTGAAATATGTGGTAGTATTAATAAATGCATTAAAGTAGGTTAATGATTCTGTGCTGTCTAAATTGTATAGAAAATTTCTACGTATAGCCAAACAAATCTCCTCCTGTTTGAAAAGGCATAGAAAAAAGCAATTTAGCCACTAAAACTTTACAGTTTTTGTGAGGGACAGTCGAATTCTCTCGTTTCTCTCGTCAAGTTTTTTTTGTGATCCTGCACCTACACTTTGCCGGCCCCAGGAGGATGGCTCCCCTTTGAGTTTGGTCCCTCCCAAGGTTTCTTCTTCTTGGGAGTTTTTCCATGCTATCGGCGCCTATGGCTTACTCACTGGGGGCTTTGGGTGGGCATGATATAAAGCAAAGCATTTTCCCTCCCAGTTTCCTCCTCTGGTCCACATTGCAGGACCATCAGCCATCAGAAACAGCCAGACGGTCTCCTTCAGCTTCTTTAGTGTCCTTGGAAGCCAAGGCAGTTTTAGGTCTGAGAAGAGGTTTATCAGAAGGACACATATTACGTCGTTTGTCCTGAAATGTAACATGGGGAGGAAAAGTTTAAGCGGTTTAGTCAGATTGGAGT